>NW_026594216.1:5175391-5234692 GCF_907164565.1 Psammomys obesus | reverse complement strand
AGCCTATAGCCAACATCAAACTCAATGGAGAGAAACTTAAATCAATCGCACTGAAATCAGGGACAAGACAAGGCTGCCCACTCTCTCCCTACCTCTTCAACATAGTACTTGAAGTCCTAGCCAGAGCAATAAGACAACTAAAGGAGATCAAGGGGATACACATCGGAAAGGAAGAGGTCAAAGTGTCACTATTCGCAGATGATATGATAGTATACATGAGCGACCGCAAAAATTCAACCAGAGAACTCCTCCATCTGATAAACACTTTCAGCAAAGGGGCAGGATACAAAATCAACTAGAAAAAATCAGAAGCCCTCCTGTATACCAAATACAAAAGGGCCGAGAAAGAAATTAGGGAAACAACACCCTTCACAATATCCACTTATAACATAAAGTACCTTGGGATGACACTAACCAAGCAAGTGAAAGACCTGTTTGAGAAAAACTTCAAGTCTCTGAAGAAAGAAATTGAAGAAGTTCTCAGAAGATGGAAAGATCTCCCGTGCTCATGGATTGGTAGGATTAACATTGTGAAAATGGCCATCTTGCCAAAAGCAATTTACAGATTCAAAGCAATTCCCATCAAAATGCCAACTCAGTTCTTTACAGAGCTTGAAAAAAAGATTCTCAGCTTCATATGGAGAAACAAAAAACTCAGAATCTCCAAAACAATCTTGTACAACAACATAACATCTGGAGGTATCTCCATCCCCGATCTCAATTTGTACTACAGAGCATTAGTAATAAAAACTGCATAGTATTGGCATAAAAACAGAAAGGAGGATCAATGGAACCGCATAGAAGACCCAGAATTAAACCCACACACCTATGAATACTCGATTTTTGACAAAGAAGCCAAAACCATTTAATGGAAAAAAGACAGCATCTTCAAAAAATGGTGCTGGTCCAACTGGAGGTCCACATGCAGAAAAATAAAAATAGATCTACATATATCACCCTGCACAAAACTAAAGTCCAAATGGATCAAGGACCTCAACATAAAACCAGATACTCTAAATCTGTTAGAAGAAAAATTGGGGAACAGCCTAGAACTCATTGGCACAGGAGACAACTTTCTGAACAGAACACCAACAGCACAGGCTCCAAGAACAACAATCAATAAATGGGACCTCATGAAACTGAAAAGTTTCTGTAAAGCAAAGGTCACTATCATCAAAACAAAACGACTGCCTACAGTTTGGGAAAGAATCTTCACTAACCCTTTATCTGACAGAGGACTAATATCGAGTATATATAAAGAACTAAAGAAGCTGAAAAGCAGCAAACCAAGTAATCCAATTAAAAAATGGGGAACAGAGCTAAACAGAGAATTCTCGACAGAGGAATATCGAATGGCAGAGAAACACTTAAAGAAATGCTCAACCTCATTAGCCATCAGGGAAATGCAAATCAAAACGGCCCTGAGATTTCACCTCACACCTATCAGAATGGCCAAGATGAAAAACTGAAGGGACAACACATGCTGGAGAGGATATGGAGAAAGGGGAACCCTCCTCCACTGCTGGTGGGAATGTAAACTGGTACAACCACTCTGGAAATCTATCTGGTGCTTTCTCAGACAATTAGGAATAGTGCTTCCTCAAGACCCAGCTATACCACTGCTAGGTATATACCCAAAGTTTGCTCAAGTACACAAAAGGGTTATTTGCTCAACCATGTTTATAGCAGCTTTATTTGTAATAGCCAGAACATGGAGACAACCCAGATGTCCATCAATGGAAGAATGGGTGTAGAAATTGTGGTATTTTTACACAATGGAATACTACTCAGCAATCAAAAAGGAGGAAAACACGAAATTTGCAGGCAAATGGTGGGATCTAGAAAAGATCATCCTGAGTGAAATATCCCAGAAGGAGAAAGACAAACACGGTATATACTCACTTATATAGACCTATAAGATATGATAAACTTATTGAAATCTGTACACCTAAAAAAGATAATCAAGAGAGCGAACATGGGGTAAGATGATCAATCCTTGTTTAAAAAGATAGATGGGATGTGCATTGAATGTATGACAGGAGTCTACTGAGCACATTTGAAACACTCTAACTAGCAGTGTTTTCAAAGCAAAGACTCATGACCAAACCTTTGGCAGAGTACAGGGAATCATATGAAAGTAGGGGAGTTAGTCTGATGAGGAAAGGATAGGAGCTCCACAAGGACCAAAGATATCTGGGCACAGGGTCTTTTCTGAGACTGACATGCAACCAAGGACCATGTATGGATATAACCTAGAACCTCTGCTCAGATGTAGCCTGTGGTAGCTCAGTAACCAATTGGTTTCCCATAGTGAGGGGAACAAGGACTATTTCTAACAGGAACTCAATGACTGGCTCTTTGGCCTCCCCACCCCCCAAGGGAGGAGCAGTCCTGTTAGGCCACAGATGAGAGCTTTGCAGCCAGTCCTGAAGATACCTGATAAAACAGGATCAGATGAATGGGGAGGAGGTCCCCCCATCAGTGGACTTGTAAAGGAGCATGGTGGATATGAGGGAGGGAGGGACTGGGAGGGAATGAGGGATCGGGACACGGCTGGGATCCAGAGTTAATAAATTGTAACTGATAAGAAAAAAAATAAAAAGAAAAAAAGAAACATGAAAGAAACACATAGGACATCATCATATAATCTTAAACTTTTATGTGTGATTTACCTTGCAAGTACTTATTCAGGAGTACAGTATAAAAACATGACTAAATAACTGGGATGATATCAGAACACAGATTCAGACCATGTATTAACCGAAAGGGCAGGAAACATCACATGATCTCATGTAAGAACACAAATATTAACTCTGAATTTTACTCTGACTAGATTAAAAAACGTCCTTACAAATATTTTACTATGATCACTTGCATTTTTCTTGAAATACATTTCTAAATTAGAACACAAATAAGATATTTTTATTTTTATTAATTACCGTTTATTCACTTTATATCCCCCCTGTACCTCCCTCTGTTCTCCCCTCCCAATCCCACCCTCATTTCCCTCTTCTCCATCCATGTCTATTGATGGGGGAGGTCCTCCTCTTCTTCCTCCTGCTCCTCAGGTCTCATCTGGAGTGGCTGCATAGTCTTCCTCTGTGGCCTGATAAGGCTGCTCGCCCCTTAGGGGGAGGTGATCAAAGAGCCTGCCACTGAGTTCATGTCAGAGACAGTCCCTGTTCCCATTACTATTGAACCCACTTGGATACTGAACTGCCATGGGTTATATCTGTGCAGGGGTTCTACATTATCTCCATGAATAGCCTTGGTTGGAGTATCAGTCTCAGAAAAGACCACTGTGCCCAGATACTTTGGTTCTGTTGCTCTTCTTGTGGAGCTCCTGTCCTCTCCAGGTCTTACTGTCTCCCCCTTCTTTTATAAGATTCCCTGCACTCTGCCCAAAGTTTGACTATAAGTCTCAAGATCTGCTGTGATACCCTGCAGGGTAGAGTCTTTCAGAGGCTCTCTGTGGTAGACCCTTGTCCTGTTCCCTGTTTTCTCCCTCTTCTGATGTCCATCCTCTTTGTCTTTCTGAATGGGGACTGAGCAACTTAGCCGTAGTCCTCCTTCTTGATTAGTTTCTTTAGGAGTACAGATTTTAGTATATTTATCCTATATGATACATCTAATATCTGTTTTTGAGTGAGTATATACCCTGTGCATCTTTCTGCTTCTGGGATACCTCACTTAGGATGATCTTTTCCAGTTCCCACCAAAAACTCAAGTAACAACACATGCTGGAGAGGATGTGGAGAAAGGGGAATCCTCCTCCATTGCTGGTGGGAATGTAAACTTGTAAAACCACATTGGAAATCAATCTGGCACTTATCCGACAATTAGAAATAGTGCTTCCTCAAGATCCAGATATACTACTCGTAGGCATATATCCAAAAGATGCTCAAGTACACAATAAGGACATTTGCTCAACCATGTTTGTAACAGCTTTATTTATAATAGCCAGAACCTGGAAACAACCAGATGCCCCTCAGCTGAGGAATGGTTACAAAAATTGTGGTACATCTACGCAATGGAATATTACTCAGCAATAAAAACAAGAAAATCATGAAAAATAAGATTTTTAATTGGACAAATAAGATAGTAAATCAAACAGAATTAATCCAAATCAATTAAGCTAAAATCCTTATAAGACTAAGGTATTTTTCATTTGTTAATTTATTTTGATTTTTCAAGACATGGTTTCACTGTGTAATCCTGGCTCCCTGGAAATAACTGTAGACCAGGCAGGCCTCAAACTGATAGATCCACTTGCCTCTGCTTCCCAAGTACTGGGATTAAAGGCATGTGCCACTACTGCTTGCCTTTTAATACAGATTTTAAAATACTGACATTTGGTATTAGTTGGAATTTTCTAGGTGAATGATGACACACCATCTACTAACTCTATTTTTAATAAAACGGTATTAAATTGAAAGAACAGTGATTATTGACTTAAAATTAATGCATATTTAGAAAAATATATCTCTCTCTCCATCTCTTTTTCTCTCTTAAAAATAAAACAACTACACAAACAGCATTCCTATAGTATAGGTTGTGTTGCCTGACTACTTTCTTGGACATTTTACTGAGAACTCAAGGCTTTGATCATACTAAACAAGTATTTTACTCTAGAGTTATACACAATACCCTAATGATTTGTGCACACATAAATTTAATAATTTAATAAATTTAATTAACTCATTTGGCTATACTTGAGTACATTATGAACAGTGACAGTAACCGGTAAAGTGGAGTTTCCAAGAAGAAAGATGATGTTTTAGAATATATGGTCAAGACAAATGATAAACAGCCTCCTCCTCATCCCACCCCATTCTTCCTCCTACTCCTCCCCTGCTTCGTCCTCCTCCTCATCTCTTTTTCTCTCTCTCTCAAAACACCCCACTCTCTCTCTTATACATACATATGAGAGAGATCCATATTTTATAAATGAGCATAATACAAAAGAGAATTGATAACATATTAGTAACTGTGAACATTCAGGTTTGAGAATCATTCACCTGAGGTTAAAAATTGATGAGGAACTTGAAAGTTTCTTAAAACACTGAAGACTAAACATCACACATGCAAAACTGGGCTATAGTTAAACAACAGGAATAAAGGCAAACCATTGGCCGGTAAGATATTCTCAAGGGCCAAGACTCCTCTTCAGAAAAACTGAAGTTTTTGACTCAGATTTTAAATAATTTACCTCTGAACAGGAAGAAATATGAACTCTGGTTTATAAACCTCAAAACTATCTAGACAGAAAGTTATTACTCTGTTGTATGCAAGTGCATTTCTCTAATATGAATTTCATCAAATATAATATCAGTTAGGATTGTTTGTATTTTCTGATTAAAAGTAAGTATGCATGATTCTTATGAATCCTATCTGATGTGTACTTTATACAACTTCAATATAACAGATGGTGACAAAATGCTTGCTGATATTCATTCCAGAGAGCATTTTATATATTACTATTTCCAGGAAATTACTTCTTCAGAATAATGTCAAGACTAAATTAATAAGACTAAAATGCCCGACACGTTGTAAGCAAATGTCTACATGGCTGTTCAAGTTTGTACATGTTTAGTACAGCATAGGCCAGCCTCCCCTTCTAGGAAACAGGACCTCCTAGAATGGTCACTGCAGATCTCAATTTTACTTTTGACATATAAACTTATTCTTTTTAACAGTTTATTCTGAAATATTTTACGAATTTGAAAACAAAGACAATCCCAGACTGAAGCAGGTCAGGAACTACATTAAGATCATGTGTTCAACTCTTTTGTTCAGAAGTTACTTATTGGGAGTGAGGTACTGAATTATATATATAGTCTAGGATAGTTATTCTCAGTAAGAGACTACGTAACAAAATGGATGATCCAAAGGTAGGAAGGTAGGCAATGGATAATCCTATAAGCACCCATTTGTGTAGGTAATTTGTTAAGAGTTTCCCATTTGTTAGGAGTTCTATAACAGGATACTTTTGTGCACCAGAAGTTTAATTATTTTTTTTCTGAGGAAAAATAGTATTTGCTTGACAAACAAGTGCAGTTTATATCAGATAGGGAGACTGTCAAAGATCCTGTATTGTCAGGAATATTGAAGGAGGATGAACGGACAGCAGGATAAGCAAATGATAATTCAGTCTTGACTTAATAGCAAGGAAGACAAATGAACACACAAGCACATGTAAATATAGCATAAAACACAATGTATGTTTGTATGTAGCATGTATGTATGTATAGAAACAATGAGCAAAACAATTCTTCTAATGTTGATTTTACTCAACCTCGATTTGAACACAAATAAGTATAGAAATTTTAATATAGAAACAGTTTTGTTTTGTTAAATAAATAGATATAAACCCAGATCAAAGTTAATTTCTTTTTTTTTATTCTAAGAATAAGAAAAATCTTCCCTTAAAAATTGTTTCCTTAGAGACCTCATTTTTTTTTAAATTTTTATTATTAGTTACATTTTTTAACTCCATATCCCAGCTGTATCCTGCTCCCGCATTCACTCCCAATCCCACCCTCCCTCCTTCATCTCCTTCCTGCAACTTTCCAAGTCCAGTGATTGGGGAGGACCTCCTCCCCTTTCATCTGACCCTGTTTTATCAGCTATTTTCAGGACTGGCTGCAAAATCCTCTGTGGCCTAACAGTACTGCTCGTCCCTTGACAGATGGGGATGTCAAAGAGCCTGCCATTGAGTTCCTGTCAGAAATAGTCCCTGTTCTTATTATGGGAAACCAATTAGTTACTGAGTTACCATGGGCTACATCTGAGCAGAGGTCCAAGTTTATTTCCATACCTGGTCCTTGGTGGAGTATCAGTCTCATAAAATACCCTGTGTCCAGTTATATTTGGTCCCTGTGGAGCCCCTATCCTTTCCACATCATACTAACACCTCCTTCTTTCATATGATTCCCTGCACTCTGCCGAAGGTTCAGTTGAGAGTCTTAGTATCTGCTTTGATACTCTGCTAGTGACAACACCTGCTGGAGAAGTTGTGGAGAAAGGGGAACCCTCCTCCACTGCTGGTGGGAATGTCAACTGGTACAACCACTCTGGAAGTCAATCTGGTGCTTTCTCAGACGGTTAGAAATAGTGCTCCCTTCAGACCCATCTATGCCACTCCTAGGTATATACCTAAAATTTGCTCAAGTACACAACAAGAACTTTTGCTCAACCATGTTTGTGGCAGCTTTATTTGTAATAGCTAGAACCTGGTTGATGGAAACAACCCAGATTTCCATCAAGGGAGGAATGGATACAGAAACTGTGGTATTTTTACACAATGGAACACCACTCAGCAATCAAAAACGAGTAAATCATGAAATTTGCAGGCAAACGGTGGGATCTATAAAAGATCATTCTAAGTGAGGTATCTAAGAAGGAGAAAGACACACATGGTATATACTCACTTATATAGACCTATAAGATATGATAAATAGATTCTTCAGCAAGATGGTGGCGCCGGGACGACTCTTGTTCTGACCTCCAGCCTTCCTGAACACCACAGTTACCACACAGGTCCATACAACTGAAGTGAATTGGAACAATTCCTGAGAAGCACCACCATTCAGTTGACCATACCCAAAATGCAAAGGAGAATTTCAGAACCCCACAAAGTGGATTCTCCCCACCCAAGGACTCAGCAGGCACCAGAAATTAACAGACAACACCAGAGACAGAGAGATTGGTAGAGGCCAGCGAAAAAGCACTACCAGCAAAAGGCAAAGCACTATGGCATCCCCAGAACCAAGTTATCCAGGGGCAAGTAGCCATGGACACCTTAACATAACTGAAATTCAAGAAGATGGCCTTACATCTATGCTTATGAAGAGGTTAATGGAGGAAGCAAATAAAATGCATAAAGAATTAGGAGAAGATATATTAAAACAGATAATGGTCATCTGTAAAGAAATACAGGAAGATGCAGCCAAACAGTTTGTGGCGTTCAAAGAGGAAATGATTAAATCACTGAAAGAAATGAAAGAAACAGAGGAATGTTCAAACAAACAGCTGAAGGAATTGAAGGAAAATCCAGTCAGACAGGTAAAGGAAATCAACAAAACAGTTCAAGATTTGGACATAGAATTGTTAAAATTAAAGAGAACACAAATGGAAGAAATCATGGAGAGGGAGAACCTAGGAAAGAAAACAGGAATTACAGAGGTAAGCATAACCAACAGATTACAAGAGATGGAAGACAGAATCTCAGGTGTGGTAGATACAATGGAAGAAATTGATGCATCCATCAAAGAAAATAATAAATCTAAAAAATTCCTAACACAAACCATCCAAGAAATCCAAGACAACATAAAAAGACAAAACCTAAGCATAATAGGAATAGAGGAAAAAGAAGATTTCCTCTTCCAAGGCCCTGAAAATATTTTCAACAAAATCACTGAAGAAATTTTCCCCAACTTAAATAAGAGGCCTATAAAACTATAAGAGGTCTACAGAACACCTAATAAATTAGACCAGAAAAGAAAATTCTCCTGCCACATAATAATCAAAACAGTAAGTATACAGAACAAAGAAAAAAATACTAAAAGCTTCAAGGGAAAAAGGCCAAGTAACATATAATGGAAAACCCATCAGAATCACACCTGACATCTCAACAGAAACTATGAAAGCCAAAAGAGCCTGGATGGATATCATGCAGACCCTAAGAGAACACAGATGTCAGCCTAGGCTACTGCACCCAGCAAAACTCTCAGTCCTCATAGAAGGAGAAAACAAGATATTCAATGACAAAAAACAAATTTCGACAATACCTACATACAAATCCAGTGTTACTGAAGATACTAGAGGAAAAACACAACCCAAGAAAACTAACTACTTTCAAGAAAACACAGGAAATAAATAACCTCACTACAGCAAAACCAAAAGTAGACAAACACACAAACACACTACCATAGCCAACATCAATGTCAAAGAATCTAACACCCACTGGTCATTAATTTCCCTCAACATCAATGGACTCAATTCTCCAATAAAAAGACACAGACTAACGGAATGAATGTGTAAACAAGACCCAAGAATCGTTGCATACAAGAAACATACCTAAGTCACAAAGATAGACATTACCTGAGAGTAAAGGGCTGGAAGGTGGTTTTCCAACCAAATAGACACAAGAAGCAAGCAGGAGTAGCCATTCTAATATCCGATAAAATAGATTTTCAATGAAAATTAATGAAAGAGATAGAGAAGGGCAGTTCATACTCATCAAGGGAAAAATCCACCAGGAAGATATCACAATCCTGAACATCCATGCCCCAAATGCAAGGGCACCCACAGTTGTAAAACAAACTTTAATAAAAATTAAACCACACATAGATCCCCACACATTAATAGTGGGAGACTTCAACACCCTGCTCTCAGCAAAGACAGGTCTACAAAACAGAAATTAATCAAAGACATAATACTCTAACAGAGGCCATGAATCAAATAGACATCTACAGAACATTTCACTCAAACACAAAAGAATTGGGCTTCTTCTCAGCACCTTATGGAACCGTCTCCAAAACAGACCATATAGTTGGTCACAAAGACTCAACAGATACAAGAAAATTGACATAATCCCTTGTATGCTATCTGATCACCATGGACTAAAGCTGCAACTCAATGACAAAAATAGCAAAAGGCCTACACAAACATGGAAACTGAACAACTTGCTACTAAATGAGAGTTTGGTCAGAGAAGAAATAAAGAAAGAAATTAAAGACTTCCTAGAATTCAGTGAAAATGAAGGCATAACATACCCAACTTGTCGGACACAATGAAAGCAGTGTTAAGAGGAAAGTTCATAGCACTAAGTCCTTCAAGAAGAAATTTGAAACATCTCATGCAAGCAACTTAATGGCTCACTTAAAAGCGCTAGAAAAAAAAAAAAGAAGCAGACAAACCAAAGAGAAGTAGACAGCTGGAAAATAATCAAACACAGGGCTGAAATCAATAAATTAGAAACAAATAAAACAATTCAAAGAATCAATGAAACCAACAGATGTTTCTCAAGAAAATTAACAGGATAGACAAACCCTTAGCCAAACTAACTAAAGGGCAGAGAAAAAAATATACAAATCAACAAAATAAAAAATGAAAAGGGGGATATAACCACAGACACTGAAAAAATCCAAACAATAATTAGGACTTACATTAAAAGCCTATATGCCACAAAATTTGAAAAACTAAATGAAATGGACAATTTTCTTGACCGATTCCACATGCCAAAGTTGAATCAAGAACAGATGAATCAATTAAATAGTCCTATATCCCGTAAGGAAATGGATGCTGTCATGAAAGTCTCCCATGCAAAAAAAGCCCAGGGCCAAATGGTTTCAGCGCAGAATTCTACCAGACCTTCAAAGAAGAGCTAACACCAATACTCTTAAAATTATTCCACAATATAGAAACAGAAGGAACACTATCAAACTGATTCTATGAAGCCACAGTCACCTTGGTATCTAAACCTCAAAAAGACCCAACAATAAAATAGAAATTCAGGCCAATCTCCCTTATGAACATTGATGCAAAAATACTCAACAAAATACTTGCAAACCGAATCCAAGAACACATAAAAGATATCATCCACTAAAACCAAGTAGGCTTCATCCCAGGCATGCAGGGGTGGTTCAATATACAGAAATCCATCAATGTGATCCACCACATAAACAAACTGAAGGAGAAAAACCACATGATCATCTCCTTAGATGCTGAAAAGGCATTGGACAAAATCCAACAATAAGACAATTAAAGGAGATCAAGAAGATACAAATTGGAAAGGAAAAAGTCAAAGTATCACTGTATGCAGATGATATGATAGTGTAACTGAGTGACCCAAAAATTCTACTAGGGAACTACTACAGCAGATTAATACCTTCAGCAAAGTGGCTACATACAAAATTAACTAAAAAAAAAAAAAATGAGTAGCCATTCTGTATACAAAAGCTAAAAGGGCTGAGAAAGAAATTAGGGAAACAAAACCCTTCACCTTTAGCCACAAAGAACCTAAAGTACCTTCCTGTGAACCTAACGAAGCAAGTCAAAGACTTGTATGAAAAAAAATTTCCAGTCTCTGAAGAAAGAATTAGAAGAAGACATCAGAAGATGGAAAGATTTCCCATGCTCATGGCTTGGCAGGATTAACATAACAAAAATGGCCATCTTACCAAAAGCAATCTACAGATTCAATGCAATTCCCATCAATTTACCAACACAATTATTTACAGAACTTGAAAGAAAAATTCTCACCTTCATATGAAACAACAAGAAACCCATAATTGTTAAAACAATCCTCTACAGTAAAAGATCTTCAGGAGGTATCTCCATCCCTGATCTTAAGCTGTACTATAGAGCAACAATACTAAAAACTGCATGGTACTGGCAAAGAAATAGACTGATGGATCAATGGAATCAAATAGAAGACCCTGGCATAAATCCACACACTTATGGACACCTGGTTTTTTACAAAGATGCCAAAACCATTCATTGGAAAAAAGATAGCATCTTCAACAAATGGTGCTGGTCTAACTGGATGTCTATATGTAGAAAAATGCAAATAGATCCATATTCATCACCCTGCACAAAACTAAAGTCCAAGTGGATCAAAGACCTCAACATAAAACCAGAAACACTAAACTGCTTAGAAGAAAAATTGGAGAAGAACCTTGAACTCATTGGCACAGGAGACAACTTCTTGAACAGAACACCAACAGCACAGGCTCTAAGCGCAACAATCAAGAAATGGGACCTCATGAAACTGAAAAACATCTGTAAAGCAAAGGACACTGTCATCAGAACAAAAGACAGCCTACAGATTGGGAAAGGATCTCTAACAACCCTATATTTGACAGAGGACTAATATCCAGTATGTATAAAGAACTCAAGAAGTTAAACATCAAAGAATCAAGTAATCCAATTAAAAAATGGAGTACAGAGCTAAACAGAGAATTCTCAATATAGGAATATGGAATGGCAGAGAAACACTTAAAGAAATGCTTTACCTCATTAGCAATCAGGGAAATGCAAATCAAAACGACCCTAAGATTTCACCTTACACCCATCAGAATGGCTAAGATCAAAAACTCAAGAGACAAAACATGCTGGAGAGGTTGTGGAGAAAGGGGAACCTTCCTCCACTGCTGGTGGGAATGTTAACTTGTACAACCACTCTGGAAAGCAGTCTGTTGCTTTCTCAGACAACTAGGAATAGTGCTTCCTCAAGATCCAGCTATACCACTCCTAGGCATATATTCAAAAGGGGCTCAAGTACACAATAAGGACATTTGCTCAACCATGTTTGTAGCAGCCTTATTTGTAATAGTCAGAGGCTGGAAACAACCCAGATGCCCCTCAGTGGAGGAATGGACGCACAAATTTTGATGTATCTACAAAGTGGGGCAGTCATCCTCTAAACCGCAAAACCTAGCAAGGACTGGGTTTTCATCACAATCAAGAAGCCAACCAGAGCATGGTTCTGAGCTTCAACTGCTGATGAACGACATTAACTCGTCCTTGGAAAGCCTTAACTCAGCTTTCAACATGCATTCCGACACTGATACTGTGCCCCTTCTTCAAAATGGCCAGCATGCCAGCAGCCAGCCGGCAACATCTAGCTCTCGGGGCCTGAAGCCACAGGCGTCCCCGAAGCAGAAGGTGCAGCACTCGCAGCCTGTGCACATCTTTCCTATCAGGAGGAAATGAAGGAGAGGTGACACTGGAGAAGCGAAAAGGAGCACAGAGGAGACTACGCCTAGGGCGCCTTCAGGAGGAAGATCAACAACTGAAAACTTCCTCTCTTCCAGCAATTCCTAACCCGTTTCTGGAGCTTTCTGGTGGCCCTGGGAGCTCTCCAATGGTTGCTCCGAGCTCCTTACCACCTCCTCCGAGCCAGCCACCTACCAGGCAGGATGTCAAAGTCTTTAGTGAAGATGGGACAAGCACAGTGGTGGAGATTCTAACCAACATGACAGCCAGGGACCTGTGCCAGTTGCTGGTTTACAAAAGTCACTGTGTGGACGACAAGAGCTGGACTCTGGTGGAGCACAACCTACAACTGGGATTAGAGAGGTGCCATGGATTGGAGGACCATGAGATTGTGGTCCAGGTGGAGAGCACCATTCCAAGTGAAAGTAAATCCTTGTTCAGAAAGAACACTGAGAAGTACGAGTTCTTTAAGAATCCGGTGAACTTCTTCCCGGATCAGACTGTCACTTGCTGCCAGCAGTCTAATGGCAGCCAGGCGCAGCTTCTGCAGAATTTTCTGAACAGAGCAGCTGCCCTGATTCAAGGGTTCTTGCAGGTGAAGGAGCTAGGACGCGAGTCCTGGAAAAAGCTGTATGTGTGCTTCCGCAGATCTGGCCTTTACGAACTAAAAAGCAGAGAGAATCTATCCAAATCAGCAAAATCAGAAATGAAAAGGGTGACATGACTACAAACATTGAGGAAATTCAAACAATCATTAGGTCGTACTACAAAAGCCTATATGCCACAAAATTTGAAAACCTAAATGAAATGGACAATTTTCTTGATGGATTCCATCTTCCAACATTAAGTCCAGGTCAGGTACAAAGACTGAACAGCCCTATATCCCTCAAGGAAATTGAAGCAGTCATTCACAGTATCCCCTCCAAAAAAAGCCCTGGGCCAGATGGTTTCAGCGCAGAATTCTACAAGACTTTCAAAGAAGTGCTCACACCAATTCTCCTCAAACTATTCCACAAAATAGAAACAGAAGGTACATTACCAAACTCATTCTATGAAGCCACAATCACCCTGATACCTAAACCACAAAAAGACCCAACAAAAAAAGAGAACTTCAGACCTATCTCTCTTATGAATATTGACGCGAAAACACTCAATAAAATACTTGCAAACCGATTTCAAGAACACTTCAAAGATTTCATCCACCATGACCAAGTAGGCTTCATCCCAGGCATGCAAGGGTGGTTCAACATACGGAAATCCATCAATGTAATCCACCACATAAACAAACTGAAGGAGAAAAACCCCATGATCATCTCCTTAGATGCTGAAAATTCATTTGACAAAGTCCAACACCCATTCATGTTTAAAGTCTTGGAGAGATCAGGGATACAAGGCACATATCTAAACATAGTAAAGGCAATATACAGCAAGCCTATAGCCAACATCAAACTCAATGGAGAGAAACTTAAATCAATCCCACTGAAATCAGGGACAAGACAAGGCTGCCCACTCTCTCCCTACCTCTTCAACATAGTACTTGAAGTCCTAGCCAGAGCAATAAGACAACTAAAGGAGATCAAGGGGATACACATCGGAAAGGAAGAGGTCAAAGTGTCACTATTCACAGATGATATGATAGTATATATGAGCGACCCCAAAAACTCAACCAGAGAACTCCTTCAGCTGATAAACACCTTCAGCAAAGTGGCAGGATACAAAACCAACTAAAAAAAAATCAGAAGCCCTCCTGTATACCAAAGACAAAAGGGCCGAGAAAGAAATTAGGGAAACAACACTCTTCAGAATAGCCACTAATAACATAAAGTACCTTGGGGTGACACTAACCAAGCAAGTGAAAGACCTGTTTGAGAAGAACTTCAAGTGAATGAAGAAAGAAATTGAAGAAAATCTCAGAAGATGGAAAGATCTCCCGTGCTCATCGATTGGTAGGATTAATATTATGAAAATGGCCATCCTGCCAAAAGCAATCTACAGATTCAACACAATTCTCATCACAATAACAATTCTATTGTTTACAGACCTTGAAAAAAAAGATTCTCAGCTTCATATGAAGAAACAAAAAACCCAGAATCTCCAAAACAATTCTGTACAACAACAGATCATCTGGAGGTATCTCCATCCCCAATCTCAAGCTGTACTACAGAGCAATAGTAATAAAAACTACATGGTATTGGCATAAAAACAGAAAGGAGGATCAATGGAACTGCATAGAAGACTCAGAAATAAACCCACACACCTATGAATACTCCATTTTTGACAAAGAAGCCAAAACCATTCAATGGAAAAAAGACAGCATCTTCAACAAATGGTGCTGGTCCAACTGGATGTCTACATGCAGAAAAATGCAAATAGATTCATATTTATCACCCAGCACAAAACTAAAGTCCAAGTGGATCAAAGACCTCAACATAAAACCAGATACTCAAAATCTGTTAGAAGAAAAGTGGGGAACAGCCTAGAACTCATTGGCACGGGAGAAAATTCCTGAACAGAACACCAACAGCACAGGCCCTAAGAGCAACAATCAATAAATGGGACCTCATGAAACTGAAAAGCTTCTGTCAAGCAAAGGACACTGTCATCAAAACAAAATGACTGCCTACAGATTGAGAAAGAATCTTCACTAACCCTTTATCTGACAGAGGACTAATATCCATTATTTACAAAGAACTAAAGAAGCTGAAAAGCAGCAAACCAAGTAATCCAATTAAAAAATGGGGAACAGAGCTAAACAGAGAATTCTCAACAGAGGAATATTGAATGTCAGAGAAACACTTAAAGAAATGCTCAACCTCATTAGCCATTAGGGAAATGCCAATCAAAACAACCCTGAGATTTCACCTTACACCCATCAGAATGGCCAAGATGAGAAACTCAAGTGACAACACATGCTGGAGAGGTTGTGGAGAAAGGGGAACCCTCCTCCACTGCTGGTGGGAATGTAAACTGGTACAACCACTTTGGAAATCTATCTGGCGCTTTCTCAGACAATTGGGAATAGTGCTTCCTCAAGACCCAGCTATACCACTTCTAGGTATATACCCAAAGTTTGCTCAAGTACACAAAAGGGATACTTGCTCAACCATGTTTATAGCAGCTTCATTTGTACTAGCCAGAACCTAGAAATATCCCAGATGTCCATCAACAGAGGAATGGGTACAGAAATTGTGGTATTTTTACACAATGGAATACTACTCAGCAATCTAAAAGGAGGAAATCATGAAATTTGCAGGCAAATGGTGGGATCTAGAAAAGATCATTCTGAGTGAAATATCCCAGAAGGAGAAAGACTACACGGTATATACTCACTTATATAGACCTATAAGATATGATAAACATAATGAAATCTATACACCTAAAAAAGATAATCAAGAGAGCGAACATGGGGTAAGATGATCAATCCTTGTTTACAAAGACAGATGGGATGTGCATTGAACATATGACAGGAGTCTACTGAGCGCATGTGAAAGTTTCTAACTAGCAGTGTTTTCAAAGCAGATACAAAGACTCATGACCAAACCTTCGGCAGAGTACAGGGAATCATATGAAAGAAGGGGAGTTAGTATGATGGGGAAAGGATAGGAGCTCCACAAGGATCAAATATATCTGGGTACAGGGTCTTTACTGAGACTGACATTCAACCAAGGACCATGTATGGATATAACCTAGAACCTCTGCTCAGATGTAGCCTGTGGTAGCTCAGTAACCAATTGTTTTCCCATAGTGAGGGGAACAAGGACTATTTCTAACAGGAACTCAATGACTGGCTCTTTGGCCTCCCCACCCCCCAAGGGAGGAGCAGTCCTGTTAGGCCACAGAGGAGGTCTTTGCAGCCAGTCCTGAAGATATCTGATAAAACAGGATTGGATGAATGGGGAGGAGGTCCCCCCCTATCAGTGGACATGGGAAGGGGCAAGGTAGAGATGAGGGAAGGAGGGTGTGATTGGGAGGGAATGAGGGAGCGGGATACAGCTGGGATACAGAGTTAATAAAATGTTACTGATAAGAAAAAAATAAAATTAAAAAAATTACAAAGAAAGAAAGAAAGAAAGAAAGAAAGAAAGAAAGAAAGAAAGAAAGAAAGAAAGAAAGAAAGAAAGAAAATGCAGTGTGTTATGCATGATTAGGAGCAGATATATTTTAGATATATGTAAAAGAAAATATCAGTGCAAAGACTTAAAACTTTTCTTTTCTCATAATAAGTTACTGAATCACAGAACAAAATAATTTAAAAGGGATAGAAATAGTGGTGAGTTGTAATAATCAGTCTAATGTGGATTTGGATGCTATTAAGTAAGGCTAAGTCCTGAGAGCTGGGTATGAAGCAATGGTAAAATGAATAATAGTGAGAATCATTTATGGACAAATCTTTTTCAAGAAAGTATGTGTAATATTATTCACCAAATCATTAAGCAATTTATTAGCATATACGATCCACCTGGTTGTTTCCAGAAGTGAATTATGATTATAAGACATAAGATTGAACAGGGATTCATTTTCTAATGAACTATAAAAACAGCTTTCCAAAATAGCATTATTTTGAAAAATATTAAGTGAGTATGTACCATGAGTGTCTTTCTGCTTCTAGGATACCTCACTCAGGACGATGGATTCTAGGTCCCACCATTTGCCTGCAAATTTTATGATTTCTTTGTTTTTAATTGCTGAGTAGTATTCCATTGTGTAAAAGTACCACAATTTCTGCATCCATTCCTCAACTGGGGGGCATCTGGGTTGTTTCCAGGTTCTGGCTATTACGAATAAAGCTGCTACAAACATGGTTGAACAAATGTCCTTATTGTGTACTTGAGCCCCTTTTGGATATATGACTAGGAGTGGTATGGGTGGATCTTGAGGAAGCAGTATTCCTAATTGTCTGAGAAAGCGCCAGATTCATTTCCAAAGTGGTTGTAGAAGTTCGCATTCCCACCAGCAATGGAGGAGGATTCCCCTTTCTCTGAAACTTCTCCAGCATGTGTTGTCACTTGAGTTTTTGATCTTAGCCTTTCTGATGAGTGTCAGGTGAAATCTCAGGGTTGTTTTGATTTGCATCTCTTTGATGGCTAAGGGCATTGAACATTTCTTTAACTGTTTGTCTGCCCTTCTGTATTCCTCTACTGAGAATTCTGTTTAGCTCTGTATACCATTTTTTAATCAGATTGCTTGATTTGCTGCTTTTTATCTTCTTTAGTCTCTTATATATTCTGGATATCAGCCCTCTGTCAGATATAGGGTTGGTGAAGTTCCTTTTCTAGTCTGTTGGCTGTAGTTTGGTTCCAACAACAGTATCTTTTGCTTTACAGAAGCTTTTCAGTTTCATGAAGTCTCATTTATTGATTGTTGCTCTTATAGCCTGTTCTGTTGGGGTTCTGTTCAGGAAGTTGTCATCTGTGCCAATGAGTTCTAGGCTCTTTCCCACTTTTTCTTCTAACCTATTTAGTGTGTCTGATTTTATGTTGAGGTCTTTCATTCACCTGGACTTTAGTTTTGTGCAGGATGATAAATATGGATCTATTTGCATTTTTGTGCATGTAGACATCCAGTTGGACGAGCACCATTTTTTGAAGATTTTGTCTTTTTTTCATTGAATGCTTTTGGCTTCTTTGTCAAAAATCAAGTATTCATAGTTGTGTGGGTTTATTTCTGTGTCTTCTATTCTGTTCCATTGATCCACTATTCTGTTTCTAAGCCAATACCATGTGGTTTTATTACTATTGCTCTGTAGTACAGCTTGAGATCAGGAATGGAGATGCCTCCAGATGATCTGTTGTTGTACAGGATCGTTTTGGAAATTCTGGGGTTTTTGTTTCTCCATATGAAGTTGATCATTTTTCTCTCAAGTTCTATAAGGAATGAAACACATTAACATAGCAGCAAAGAAATCATTATCTAGATTAATAACAGTCAAATTGTATGTGCCATTTATTACGAGCTATACCCAATGCTGACCAATTCATTTACTTAACAAATTTTATTGTATGCACATTTTCCCAAGACATAAAGTTGAATTTATTCTAATCCACTAACATGTAGAGAAGTACAAGACACAGAAAATAAATGTACTTGGGAAAAACCTGAAAGTGATTTATATTTAAACTCCAATAATTTTTTGGTCCTATACAGGACTACCATGGTAAAATGAATATATCATATGTTTTGTTGATGTGAATTAAGCAAAATTAAACAATTATTAGTTGTTTTATTAACTTTTATTATTATATTTTGATGTTAGATTTAAAATCAAGTTACACAACACAGAAAAGTATTAAAGTTGAAAATAGATACAATTTAAACACCTTCTTAATGTGGAGCAGCATTTGCCAGAAAATATTTAAATCTTAGTTCTGGGCCTCATGTGTATGTTGTAATTTACATTTACAGGTTAATATTGGTTAAAACCAATTTATTCTCACTCTGATTCATCTTTCTCCTGTCTAAAATGGGAAGCAAGGATATATCTGTAGCACATTACAACCAATATGCCAGTATAGAAATCCTAGAGGAGTTTTAGGATATCCTGTGTTCCATACTCTGTAGCTGTGAAAATGAGGTTGGTGGTGACGATGTATAGATCCTTACAAATGCAGCGTGTGTACCTCTAGACCCCAGAACTCTAAACGCTTTATAGGAAGCATTTCTTTCTAAACAAATAAATAGAGGCATGCCTTGCTTTACTTTGGTAAATAGGAAGCTTAAAGGTACATATAGTAGTTAATTGTACAGCTGGATCTTGAGGTACTACTAGTCCTAATTTTCTGACAAAGTGCCAGATTGATTTCCAATTTGTAAGCCCACCAGCAGTGGAGGAGGGTTTCCCTTTCTCTACAACCTGTCCAGCATGTGTCCTACCTTGAGTTTTTGATCTTAGCCATTTTGATGATGTGAGATGGAATCTCAGGGTCATTTTGATTTCCATTTCCAGATGATTAACGATGTTGAGTATTTCTTTAAATATTTCTCTGCCATTCAATATTCCTCTGTAGAGAAATCTGTTTAGCTCTGTACCCCATTAAAAATATTATCATTATTTATTACATTTTATTCAATTTATATGTCATCTGTGGCTCTCTCCCTTGTCTTCTCCCAAAGTTACCCTCCCTCCCTCTTCTCCCCCTATTCTACTCCCCTAGTCCACTGATAGAGGAGGTCCTCCTCCCCTCCTATTTGACCTTTGCCTATCAAGTCTCATCAGGACCAGTTGCATTTTATTCCTCTGTGGCCTGGCAAGGCTACACCCCCAAGGGGAGGTGATCAGAGAGCCTGTCACTGAGTTCATGCTGAGAAAGCCCCTGCTCCCCTTATTAGGGACCCCACTTGGATAATGATTCTATGGGCTACATTTGAGCCTGGGTTTTATGTCCTTTCCATGCATTGTTCTTGGTTGGAATATCAGTGTCTGCAGGGCTCCCAGGGCTCAGTTGTTTTTTTTTTTTTTCTGTTGTTTTTTTTTTGTTTTGTTTTGTTTTGTTTTTTGACTCTGTTGGTCTCATTTGGAGCTCCTGGTCCCTCCATGTCTTTCCATCTCCCCCTTCTTTCATAAGATTCCCTACTTTCTGTCCAAATTTTAGCTGTGGTTCTCAGCCTCTGCTTTGATACTTCAATCAGTAGAGTTTTTCAGAGACCATCTGTGGTAGGCTCCTGTCCTGTTCCCTGTCTTCTCCTGCTTCCAATGTCTATCACATTTGTCTTTTTGAATGAGGATTGAATGTCTTCCCTAGGGTCTTTCTTATTGTTTAGCTTATTTAGGACTATAGATTTTAGTATGTTTATCCTATGTTATATGGCTAATGGGAACCTTCTTCTATTGCTGGTAGGAATGTAAGCTTATACAACTATTTTGGAAATAATCTGTCATTTTCTCAGAAAATTGGGAATAGTACAACCTCAAGATCCAGCTATATCACTCCTAGGCATATATTCAAAATATGCTCAAATATACAACAAGGATATTTGCTCAACCTTGTTCATAACAGCTTTATTCATAATAGCCAGAATCTGGAAACAATCCAGATGTCCCTCAATGGAGGAATAAATACAGAAATTTTGGTACATTTACACAGTGGAATACTTCTCAGCTATTAAAAAAAAGGAAATCATAAAATTTGCAGGCAAATTATTGGAACTAGAAAAGATCATCTTGAGTGAGGTAACCCTGAAGCAGAAAGACACTCATGGTATATACTCACTCATAAGTGTACTCCAGTTTTTAATTGGATTACTTGGTTTATGGGTATTTATGTTCTTGAGTTCTTTATATATTCTGGATATTAGCTCTCTGTCAGGTGTAGGATTGGTGACGATTGTTTCGCAGTCTGTGGGCTGTCGTTTAATTCTGTTGACTGTGTCCTTTACTTCACAAAAGATATTAATGAAATCTCATTTATTGATTGTTGATCCTAGAGCCTGTGCTGTTGGAGTTCTGTTCAGGAAGCTGTCTCCTGTGCCAATGAGGTCAAGGCTCTTTCCCACTTCTTTTTCTTCTAACAAGTTTAGTGTGGCTTAGATGCTCAATTATACAACAAGGGCATTTGCTCAAGTATGTTCACAACAGCTTTATTCATAATAGCCAGAATATGTACAGAACCCAGAAGTCCCTCAACTGAGGAATAGATACAGAAATTTTGGTACGTTTATAAAATGGGCTATTATTCAGGTATTAAAAACAAAGAAATCAGGGAATCTTATGAAAAGGAAGGGGGATAATAAGACCTGGAGAGGACAAGAGCTCTACAAGGAGAGCAACAGAACCAAAAAATCTGGGCACAGGGGTCTTTTTTTGTGATTGATACTCCAACAAAGGACCATGCATGGATATAACCTAGAACCCCTGCTCAGATGTAGCTCATGGCAGCTTGGTTTCAAGTGGGTACCCTAATAAGGAGAACAGGGACAGTCTCTGACATGAACTGGCTGGCTCTTTGGTCACCTCCCCCTGATAGGAGAGCAGCTTTGCCAGGGCACAGAGGAGGACAATGCAACCAGTCCTGATGAGACCTAATAAACTAGGGTCAGATAGAAGGGAGGAGGACTATATGTGGACTTGGAGAGGTGCATGGGCGGAGATAAGGGAAAGAGGATGGAATTGGAAGGGAATGAGGGAGGTGGCTACAACTCGGATACAAAGTGAATAAACTGCAATTTATATAAAAAATAAACATTTAATTAAAAAACAAATAAATCATAAAACTTGCAAGCAAATAGATGGAACTATAAAAGATCATCCTGAGTGAGGTAACCCAGAAGCAGAAAGGCACACATAGTATATACTCACTTTTAAGTGGATATTTGGCTTACAATATAGGATAAACATTAAAATCTACAGTCCTAAAGGAGCTAGACAGCATGCAGGACCTTAGGGAAAATGCTTAATAATCATTTAGAAGGGAAAACAGGCTAGACATCAGAAGTAGAAGAAGACAAAGAACAGGACAGTAACCTTCCACAGAGAGCCTCTGAATGACTCTACCCATCAAGATATTGAAGCAGATGCTGAGACTCATAGTCAAACTTTGGTCAGACTGCAGGTATGAAAGAAGGAGAGGTAAGAATAACTGAAGGGGACAGGAGCACGACAAGGAGACCAACAGAGCCAAAAATCTGAGGTCACGGGGTCCTGCAGAGACTGATGAATCAACCAAGGATCTTGTATGGATAAAACCTAGACCCCCTGCTCAGGTGAAGCCCATGAGCATCTCAGTCTCCATGTGGGTTTCCTAGTAAGGGGAGTAGGGTTTGTCTCTGACATAGACTCAGTGGCCAGCCATTTGATCACCTCCCCTATCAGTGGACTAGGGGAGGGACATAGGGATGTAAGGCGAGGTGACCTAACTAAGTCACAGATTTAAAGGATCCAAACAGGGATCTGATGGGCTAGGGGAGGAGGACCTCCCCTATCAGTGGACTAGGGGAGGGAAGTAAGGATGTAAGAGGAAGGGAGAATGGGACTGGAAGGTGATGAGCGAGGGTGCTACAGACAATATACAAAGTGAATAGACTGTAATAAATAATAATAAAGAAAAAATAAAAGAAATAGTTGGTTTATGATCAGCTCTCACAGAAATAGGATTGACCTAAAGTTTGTCCAGTATAACTTATTCATTTTGGGTCATTGTGGGCTTTGAAATATGAATCATCCAAACGAACCTCGCATTTTGAACACTGTGACTTTATATAAGCCATCAGCATACCTTTCTCAACTTCATATATCTTGAAAAATCAGGCCAACTGATACTTATTTTGAAATAGCACAGAATTTAAGCCCTCACTGAATAGGATTTCAGAAATGTTCCCTTTGATTGGACCCAGGAAAGAAAGGCCATAACTTAGAAACCAAATCTGCAGTCGAGGTTAATCGTGACTTGTGAGGAGCTGTTCCGTAAGTAAATGCCTGCTTCGTACTATGTTGTGTTATCTATTCTGGACTGAGAAGCTGTGAGCTTTAAGTCAGGTCAAAAGGAAGAAGAAAAAAGAAAGAGAGAGAGAAAGAAAATATCTAGGCCATGTTTGGCTTCTAAAGCTGCTTTGCTGATTTATTTGATTGTAGTCCTAAATCTAAAATGTCAAATTTCAAATAAAATAGTTTTCCTTTGTGTCAGAATGTGGACTACAAATGAGGGCAAAAAGTAATAAGTGTTTGAGTTTTTGTTTTCAAGTTGCTACTGCAACTCCGGGCTTTGTTGTATACTCTCAGAACGTAAAGTCCTCTGTCCCACTGTAGTTCACATTTTGGACCTAGAAACACAGGGTTTATAATGAAGCAATTAATTCAATGATCATTATTTTCATTAAAACCTTATACTCATTATAAATCTGGAGAATAGGGAAAAAATAAAACACTGCTGCTGATATAAATAAGAACACCTGCCCTCCTAGGACACTGACTATATTGCTTAGTAAATTTATTAACCTAAATGTCATGAAATATCTTTACTATTCTTATAAGAGACTTCACATTTTTACTTATTAATATTTAACAAAACTAACTTATTAGGCGAAAATAGATTTACTTATTGTTCTTTTTCTTAACTTCAGAAAACATCTGATAATTATAAAATAAAGAAACCCAGGTTAAAGATTAAATTCTTGAAATTTCCTCAGATGGTATGTAGAAGCATATCAAATGTTAATTAATAACAAAAAATTATTCAATTTCATCTGGTAAATAGATATATAGAAACTATTATGAAGAAAATCATTGTTATTTTTATACCCAAACCACCCAGAGACCAAAAAGTTAATAATGAGATATTTTTTGATTTTGCAAAGTGACCAAATCTCAAATTGAAGAAAGAAATAATATTAATAAAAACCCAATAATTATTCAGCTCTTAGGCAGAAAGTAATTAAAATGTTTAAATTGGTTGTATGTCTCAGTCCCTTTGCTGATTGAACAACTTTTCTGAGTAAGGGAGATACCTGAAACACACAAAACACACACACACACACACACACACACACACATAAACATACACACACAAAACACATACACACACACATACACACATATACACACACACAAACAAATCACACACACACACACACACAAAACACACACACACACACATACACACACACAGATTGAGAGAGAGGCCCTACTACATGCACAGAGTCATGCAAGACAATTAATCTTTTCAAACATTCACAGCCAAGGACATTGAAGCCTGAGTTACATGGAATGTGGCAGCAATGAAAGAAATCATCTTCTTTAGGAACTTTTGTGTGCTATTCTTCTCCTTTTGTGATATCTTAAAAAAGAAAACCTCTTTGAGGATTTCAACTCCATCTAATTGGAGATAGTGTGTATTTAGTAAATACAATCTATCTTATATCCTAACAATTTTTATACAAATTTAAGAATTCTCTACAACAAAAAGTGTGTTGATATTTTTTAAATTGAATTTGTATTTATAATAGATCTGACACATTATTTCTTTATAATAATGAAGCTTTAAATCAGTAAAAATGCCATTATTATTCTCTACATACTCCAGGGCTTTTTAAGGGCTTGATGTTTTAAATTGGGTTTTATGATATTTTATGCATTCAATGGTAGCAATGACGTTATTTCTACTTTAAATTAAAGCTACTTATCTTTGTTTATGACTTTTTAGAAACTTAATTATTTTGCAGTTTTACCCATGGCATATGCGTATTCTAGTTAATTTTTCTTCCACCTTCTCTTATCTCCCTCATCAACTCCTATCAGTCATCCTTCCTACCTCTTCCTGTCCTAGATTCATGATTTTTAAATCATCAAGTTTGTCTGCAGGAGCTTTGGATTGGGGATTTTCCGTAAGAACTTGACAAACTTATGGTCTGTTTGCCAGGATAAACCTAGAAGGCTATAAAATTTGGTTCTGTTGTCATTGCTTTTGATTGCCCATCACAACTAGATTATAAAGCCTTGTTGCTAAAAACAGGACAACCTTGGTTTTATGATATAGGAAAATCAAACTAGAATTATACTGAAAGTCTGCTCCCTGCTTGTTGACTTCCATAGAACCTGAAGCTATACATGATACTGGGTGGGAAAAGGCACCCGAACTTTCCTAGCCTTGATACTATCTGTCAGGCATAATGTGCTACATTTGCAATAATAATACGACTGTTACAGGGGTAACCAGGTGCTCTCTAGCTATATTTTATGCTCACAGCACAAGAGGGATTCCATATCTGCTACTGTAAATCTGCTTGAAAGCCTATGGTAAGGGCACAAATAAATACATATTTTAAAAAAATTACTCTGTTGATATAGAGCAAATTGCTATGTACATATGTGCATATCTATCTTTGTATCCTCTATCTATCTGTCTATCATCTATTATCCATCTATCATCTATGTATCATCTATCATTATCTTCTAGCTAATGATGACCTTGAGGCCATTTTGGGTTAATCCTCTACTTCTGAGAATATGATCTCCCCTTAAGAGTGTTCTCTTACTAGGGAACCCACTTGGAGACTGTCTCTGGAATGAACACAGTGACCAGCTCTTTGATCATCTCCCCCTGAGGGGAGGTGTGCTTCCTTGTCAGGCCACAGAGGAACACTATGCAGGCAGTCCTGATGAGACCTGAAAGGCTAGGATCAGAGAGAAGGGGAGGAAGACTTCTCCTATCAGTGGACTAGGGGAGGTGCATAGGGGAAGAAGAGGGAGCGAGAGTGAGACTGGGAGGAGATAAGGGATGGGGCTACAGCCAGGATACAAAGTGAATAAATTGTAATAAATAATAAATACATAAATAAATAAGAAAGAAAAACCTTTTCCCATCTCCCCCCAAAAAGTGTTTTCTTTCACTTTTGAGACTCCCTTGGAGAAAACTTAATTTTCATTTGCAAATAATTATGAATCAAAGATAGCTTCTGAGTAAGTAATGAGGGCATGTGTCCACTTTTCCTTTAAGCTTTAGGGCTTCATCTGGAGCAAACCTGTGCAGGCCCTGTGCATGCTGCCACAGTCTCTGTGAGTTCATATGTGTGTCAGACCTGTTGTATCTAGAAAGCCTACATTCCTTGGTGATTCTCTCAACAATGCCTCTTACTTTTTTTTTCTGCTTCCTCTTCTGCACAGTTTTTGAACTGTGAGGGGACAAACCTGATGAGGATATTTCATTTAAGGATGAGTGTGTTTAAGTCAGAAACAAATAGTCGTCTAAGCCATAATCAGAGAATCCTATTTCCAGAGATCTTCAATGAAGACATAGATGAATAACTAAACATCATGCTGAGAATTAGTGATTTTGGGTTCTCAGCCCTGAATTTCCAAGTTTGGATTGGTGTTAGGAAAATATGTATATAATGATCAGATATTTTAATTCATGAAATTCTCAACTTCTAGAATTGCTTTTGTATGCATCTTAGAAGATTTTCTCTCCATATACAATCATTTATAATGTATGACAGCTATTTTATATGTGAAATTGACACAAACTAGAGTTATTTTGGAAGAGGGAACCACAGGTGAAAAAAAAAATCTCCCAACAGATTGGCCTGTGATGCATTTTCTTGAAGGAAGTTTGGTGTGTATGGACCTAGATTACTGTGGCCAGTGCCACTCTTAGGTTTGGTGGTCCTGAGTGCTATATGTAAGCAAGTCATGAGGAACAATTAGTAAGCAGCATTTCTCAATGGCTTCTGCTTCAATTCAAACCTCTATGTTCCTGTCTTTTGCTCTCTCCCTGGCTTACCTCATTGATAGAGAATGATTTGAAAACATAAGCTGAAACACACTCATTCCTTCCCAAGATACTTTTATCATGGGGTCTTATTACAAATGCAGGAACTCCAAGGCACAACCAAGATGCTTTACTTCATCTCCGTCATCACAAAATAATTAATTATTTTTGTGTAACTAAGGGTTTTTTGTCTTCACTATTTGGTCTTTAATTACCGCCATTCTCTTCTCTGGAACCATTTTACAAAGCTCCCTTGAGTTTGAATCTCTTAAATTTTACATGGAAGTGTGGTTCACTATATTTGTCTGTCTTTTTTTTTTTCTGTTAATAAACAGTATTTAACTAAAGGTTCATAACAGCCTCAGAGGTTTTGTCCATTATCATCTGATAAGGGAGTATGGCAACATGCCTGACACTAGAAAGGAAGCTGAAGGCTTTAGATTCTGATTCACACGCAGGCAGGCAGAGATTATTGTCATAATGAGCATTTCTGAGCTGGGATGAAACACCATGACCACATCAAGGTTTGAAAGAAATATTTTATTTGGCTTATGATTCCGCACCATTATCCATCACCTAAAGGAGTCAAGGCAGAAACTCAAACATAGCAGCAGACGGGAGGCAGGAGCTGACGCACAGGCCACAGAGACAAGCTGCTTACTGCTCTCCACGGCCTGCTCAACATGCTTTCTTACAGAACCCAGGACCACAAGTCCAGGAGTGGCTCAGCCCACAATGGACTGGGCTCTTTCATATCAGTCATTAATGAAGAAATTATGGGACATAAAGTTAGCTACTCTTTATTATTGTTAGAAATGAATAGTGGTTTCTGAAGTAATCAACAATCAGTGATAGTTACCTATAACTACAGCAGAAAGACAGCCTCTGATCTAAATTCCCTAACACTGGTAACAGTTAAAAGATTTCATGGATTCTTATTTGAACAATGTCAAATCAACTGTAGATAAATATAAAAGTGAACCATTATGCTGACAATTTTAAAACTTCTTACTATGTGTATTTTATCTAATGAACATTGTAAAATGTGCTTGTTTGTTAATAGTATTATATATATATATATATATATATATATAATATGTATGTGTGTGTGTGTGATAAGTCAGCAAATGCTAGAATGCAAAGGCTCATAGTTTGTTATGAGCTGTAATCCGAAAGTATGGAAGCCACTAAAACAAACTACTTACTCTAAGGAATGGGTAATCTAAATTACACACATATATGCATATGTATATTGGGTTTTTGTTTTTTCATTAACTTTATTATTGTTGTTTTACAATTAATTCACTTTGTATCCTGTGGTAACCCCCTCATCTCCTCCCAGTATCACCCTCCCTTCCTCTCCCTCCCATCCCTCTTTTCCAGTAAACTGATAAGGGAACTCCTCCTCCCCTACTGTTGGACCTTAGCCTATCAGGCTCCATCAAGACTGCCTGGATTCTCTTCCTCTGTGGGCTGGCTAGGTCACTCTACCAGGAAGAAGTGATCAAGGAGCAGGCAACTGAGTTCATGGCAGAGACTGTCTCTTCTCTGTTTACTAGAGGACCCATATAGAGACTAGAAAAGATTGTCCTGAGTGAGGTAACACAGAAGCAGAAAGACATGCGTGGTATATACTCAAATATTAAGTGGCTATTAGCCATACAATATAGGATAAACATACTAAAATCTGCAGATCTAATGAAGCTAAACAATGCTGACCCTAGGGAAGATACTGAATTCTCATTCAGAAGGGATAATTGGATAGACATCAGAAGCATAGAAGAGAGGGAACAGGATGGAAGCTTACCACAGATCTCCTCTAAAAGACTCCACCCACCCAGCAGGGGATTGAAGCAGATGAAGAGAATCACAACCAAACTTTGAGTACTGGGAATCTTATGGAAGAGGAGAAATATAGAAGTACCCAGACAGGACAGGAGTCTTTCTGCGTTTCGATTCTTCCAGTGGAGTCATAGGTTGCAGAATTTTTTTTATTAAGATTAAATAGTATTTTGTCTCTAATTAATATCTCATATATGACTGGTTTGTGTTTTACTTATTTTATATGTTTCTGATATTGTCACAATTCACTTTGGTAAATTTTTAGCCCTTTATCTCCTTTAATTCCCACGACTCTCATTGAGCAGCCTCTTCTTCCTTCAATATCCCCTCCTTCCATGTCCTTTTGCATATGAGACCCCCCAGAGCTTAATCAGATTGGTTGCACAAACATGAGTGGAGGATTATTATTATTATTTTTGTATTCTGCACAACGCATGTCTTAATCTACTTGAGCACATCACTTAAGAAAGTAGCGTGCCTTCTCCCAGAAACCATTACCTCCTTGTAGTCCCTCAAGGAGTGATGGGTCTTTTTATTCCTTCCCCTTTTAATGGTAGAATGTTAACAGCTCCTAACTTTTACACATGATGTACTGTAATAATAGGGCGGTCATGAGGGCAACTTCCATGCCATGTCTAGATGTCTCTTTTTTTTCCCAGTGAACCTTCACATATTGCGTCTCTTCTGTTTTTGTTTCTGTTTTTTTCCTGTATTTTTATGATGCTCCTTGAGCATTGGCATGGGTGTGAGGTGACTTATTGTGAACCAACAACTCCACCATCCCTTATTCTTGGCAAATCAATAATTTAATAATCTCTGTATTGACATCTGCTCACTACAATTAGAAGCTACTCAGACTATGGCTGACAGTAGCAAAGAGTGACAGATAAGGAATGAGTGTTTAAAGAAGAATTTGGCCACATGTCATTTTAGTAAAGTAATATAGTAGTAGAAAATCCTCTCGGTGCCCTGCTGACCGGCTCTTGACCAGATTCACAAAAGCAGTCCTGAATTCTCTCCTGTGCAGAAGGGAAACACATTTTTTTAATGTGATGCCTATCTTCATTTATCTATCTTCATTTTCAAAGTTTCTGTTAAAAAAATAAATTCAAATTATCAATGTCACATCCTAGGGAACAACATTCTTTTCTACATTTTCTTCTAAGAGTTTTATATTTTTAGGTCTTGCGTTGACATAGTTGATAAATTTGAGTTAATAGCTCCTCAGGTTTTGATGTAAAGATGGAATTCATTCTTTTGCATGTAGAAATCCGTTTTTTTTTTTTCTTGAACTGTTTGCAGTAGAAATTGTCTTTGGTTTCCTTATTTAATTCTGTGTTTAATAAATGTCTCATTCCTTTTTGTTGATCCCTGAAGAACTAAAAAGTAAAGTTCACAGTTAGTAAAATGCCTGAAGGTACAGTAGACAAATAAGATGGTGAAGCAGAAAAATGCAATGATTCCTTTATCTAAACAGTGTAATTAACTAAAAATCCAGATGGGCTAAGAGAAAACAAATTATCATTAAATAAAATTTATAATTTTTAATTATTAATTTTGACTCATGTTATTCATTGTCTTGACGAAACTTTCTCAACTGAATATGATTATAGACTTTATATTAAATAATACAAATTATATCATTCAAATTCATTTTAATAAATTAGTATTCATAAATCACAGAACTTAATCTGACCCATCTAAATATTATACACAGATTTGATTACACTTTGAAGGACAAAAATAAAATCATTTCTGACTTTCTTCACTTATATTTCTTTATTAACCTAACTTTTTTGAAAGGCTAATGATTTTCTTTCTTTATTATTATCATTTGTTACAATTTATTCATTTTGTATTCCAGTTGTGCCCCCTCCCTCATCTCCTCTCAATCCCACCCTCCCTTCTTCTTCTCCCCCTCTGCCCTTCCTGTAGTTCACTGGAAAGGGAGGTCCTCCTTCCCTTCCATCTGACCCTAGCCTACCAGGTCCCAGCCTATCAGGGCTAGTTGCATTGTCTTCCTCTGTGGCGTGGCAAGGCTGCCCCCCCCCCCCCGCAGGGGAGGAGATCAGAAAGCCTGCCACTGAGTTCATTCCAAAGACAGCTTCTGCTCCCCTTACTAGGGAACACTTGGAAAATGAGTCTATGGGCTACATCTGAGCCTGGGTTTTATGTCCTCTCCACACATTGTCCTCGGTTGTGGGTATCATTCTCTTCAGGGCCCCCAGGGTTCAGTGTTTTGTTGTGTTTTGTTTTGTTTTGTTTTGTTTTGTTTTGTTTGGCTCTGTTGGTCTCCTTTTGGAGCTCCTGTTCCCTCCATGTCTTTCTATCTCCTCATTCTTTTATAAGGTTCCCTACACTCTGTCCAAACTTGGGCTATGTGTCTCAGCCTCTGCTTCAATACCTCAATTAGTAAAGTCTTTCAGAGGTCTTCTGTGATAGGCTCATGTCCTGTTCCCTGTCTTCTCTTGCTTCAGATGTCTGTTGCATTTGTCCTTCTGAGTAAGGATTGAGCATTTTTCCTAAGATTTTCCTTGTTGTTTAGCTTCTTTAGGAGTACAGATTTTAGTATAAGTCTTTCAATTTGCCCATGTCTGGTTCGTAGTCTTCCTTTGTCTGACATAACAGTTTGTTCCAATTATACCTCCCCTCTTTTTTTTTTTTTAACATCCTTTATCACAGGATGTACGTTAAATCAATACACAAGAACCTTAAGCAACATGATCACAAGTTAAAGGCACACCTGAGTTAGGATAGAAGATCTAGAGTAAGACTGTAGAGTAAGACCTTTTCTCAACACATGAGAGTAAGAGTGCAAATAAGAATGAGGAAGTTATTATATAGACATGAATTTAATGCCAGTAAAGGCAGAATTTGAGACTCAGAGTCCACATTTCTCTGATGCTTCCTAAAATGAATTAGAAAAGTTTTTTTCCCCAATTAAAGGGAATGTTATACACTAGCAATTCATTTCTCAAGAAGGATACAAGAAATTTCAGAAAAAAATTCACATTCTTTAGCTTTTTTTTCTTTTTTATTAATGATTATCATTCATTACAATTTATTTAATTTGTATCCCAGCTGTGGGCCCCTCCATCAAATCCTCCCAACCCCATTCTCCCTCCCTGTTCTTCCCCTATGCCTCTCCCCTAGTCCACTGATAGTGAAGATCCTCCTCCCCTTCTCTCTGATCCTAGCCTATCAGGTCTTATCAGGACTGGTTGCATAGTCTTCTTTTTAGTGCTCATCAAATTTAAATAAAATGCTGAATTTAACTATATAAACATTGTGATGATTACATCTATTCACACAAATTGCTTAGAATTTTGCCTACATACCAAGGAATAAAATAAGGATAAGTCATACTTTGCAAAATTCTAGACATATTTCATATGCATCTGTTTTATTAAAACGAAAGCTATATATATTCATATATTGTATCATTGTTCCAGAAAATCTAACTACCCACAATTCAAGGAAAGAAGTTGTCATTTCCCATTATGTGCTATTTTTATGTGTTGTGTTATCATTTATATGTTCTTGTTCTGTTTTTTAATTATTATTATCCACAATTTATTTACTTTATATCCCTTTTTAGCCCCCTTTCTCATCTCCTCCAAGTTGCACCCTCCCTCTCTCTTCCTTCCTTATCCTTCTCCCCTAGTCCACTGGTAGTGTAAGCCCTCTCACCCTACTGTCTGACCCAAGCATATCAGGTACCATCAGAACTGTCTGGATCTTCTTCCTGTGTGGGCTGGCTAACTTGTTCTTTTAATAGGTGACACGACTTTTACTTAGGTAGATATCTCTAGAAGAAATACACAGGCAAGGCTCTGGAGCATAAAAAAAAAAACAAGTTAAGATGTTTCTGATACATTATTATACTAGACTCTAGACTTTCTTGTCTTTTCATCTTCATTCAAGGCTTTCAATCTTTAGACTTCATGGTTTCAAGTGTGTGTGTGTGTGTGTGTGTGTGTGTGTGTGTGTGTGTTATTGGAATTGGCTCAGATAATTATGATTAGTGTCTTACAATATATATGCCCCCTGATAGTTGGAAGTCTAGAAAAAAAAAACATGATGAAATTCAGTCCAAGTTGCACTGAAGTCAATAATACAATATTTTATTTGAGGTTAAAGTATGAGTGCCTGGAGACATACTGTCGTAAATCCTGTGTCCCAATGCCTAATAACCATCAAACTGTACGTTCCATAGATAAAAATGAATGGCCTACATCCACAGAAGACATTAAATTTAATCTTCATTCATATGTTCATTCTACCTTTGCTGTAAACGAATAGAATACTATACATTTGTATTCGTGAGAGCTGATCCATTTTACTCTACTGACATAGATGGTAACAACCTCCAGAAACTCCCTCATAAGCACACTGAAAGTAAGTTCTTATTGGGTGTCACAGTCTCAGTATGGTTGACATAATTTAACTACACTAACACTTCTCTCACAACTATTTCCTGACTGATTAATGTCTCCACTTTAATCACACATAGTAAATAAAAATATTTTCTCCAAATTTGGAAGAGCACATTTTGCATTAATATTCCTCAGCATTATTTTTCATTACTTCATTCTTGTATTCATTTATTCAACAAGTGCTATTTTTAGTGTCTGTGTGTCTGCTGTGTCACAACAGAAGCTAGTATTCATAAAAATAAATCTGAACCTTGTTCTATATGTATTTCTGTATACACTTCACATAATGCCCAATGTCAAGTAATACAACTTTAATTCTCTTTAGACATTACTTTTATCTACACAAATACATCTAAGATACATCATCATGTTCAAATCCTTCTCCTTCCCCTATTGTCCACTGTTGTTCCAATTATGACCTAATCTGATAACGTCTTACTTTGATTTCTTATGCTCTGGTAAAATTTTACTATAATCAAGGAGGAAAAGACAGACAAAAAGAAGCAAGACAAAATTCAGTGACATGTCTCATTTCATAAATTTTCCTTTTCCCCATTTTATACTTCTATACTTAAAATAACTACTGACCTGTTAAGTTATGTTTATTGGTTCAGAAGCAGCATAAATTTATGGAGATAAGCAACTATCTCCCACTTGTATATGGGCATGTTCTATATTATAGAACTAATTTCTTACACTATAAATTAGGCTAAGGACCTATGGCTGGATAGGTTATAGTTCCTGGATAAGAAACTAGAACTTGGGGAGGATGTCTTCAAGAGAATGTTTTCACATGTGATTAGGGCCTTCTACTTGTGAATTCTGAGCAGCTGTATTTATGTTTGAAATCCTTAACAAGATTAAAGCTATTCTAACATTAATGATTGATGGGTTCACAAAGTACTATTTGTATCTGAGAATCTTATAGGCAGCTGTTGGCTACTAGAATAAGGTACTTCAGTTTCTTTGGGGATATAACCTCTGGGAGATTGCCCATACACTAGTGAATGGCCCTAAAACAATACACATGCAAGCAAATTGGACTCAAAGGGTTAAAAACATCATATGATACTGAGAATAAGACATAATAATGAATCTCGAGGAGCTGGAGGAAATAGGGACATATAATAAAATACGCTTTTTACATGCACGTAATAATAAATATACTAAAAAAATGAATGAAAATCTGGGCAATTTGTTTGTTATGGTTTTATTTGTGCTTCCCATAATCAAGTGTGATTTTATTTTTTTCTTCCAATGTTACTGAATGCTAATAAATAGTAAGTGCTCCATTTCATCTAGATATTGAGCATTAATAAGAAGTCCACATCTAACAATGACACAGAAGAAGGTCCCACACAGAAAATACTAGACATAAGTTGTCCATGGCAGAAGGGCACCCACTGTCAGCCTTGATGCTGCTCATTCATCTCCATACTCAAAGCGTTTTGGTTTTTTGTTTGTTGGTTGGTTTCCTTTAGTCTATAGAGAAGGAAATATAAAATATTTTAAAACTAAATATGTATTTATTTTTTAAAGAATTATCTATTTGATGTGTATGAGTGTTTTATATGAGTCTGTGTAGGTTTGCCCTGTATGTGCCTTGAGACTGAGAAAGTCAACGTTCAGATCTTGTGTAGTACATACAGACAGTTGAGAGCAGTCTTTTGGATTCTAAACACTTATCTCAAGTCAACTTGCAAGAGTAATAAGTGCTCTGAAACACCAAATATGCAATTGTAGTAACTCAAAATGCAAATAGCTTATTGACAAGAAGTTAGTCACTGTTCCTTTTAAACAAAATCCCAAACCTTCTATTTTACCAATAAAAACTCAGGAGCCAGATGATGGGGTAATAGCTTACTAGCTTGGAGAGGCAGAGAATGCACCCAGCTGACCTTCCTACTCAGCTGACTTTCCGAAAGGAAAAGGTCCCTTCTTCTCCATGGTGTCTTAAAAACTTCCTGTGTATCTCTCTCTATGTCCTTCCCAGATACTCTCACTCTATACATTTTTTTCTCTTATATTCACTCTTGTTAACTGTTTGATTGCACTCCCTGTTAACCTGTGATTGACTTTAGTTAATCCTGTTTACAGAAAGCTCATGCATTAATGGTGTGTGCCAGGTGTGTGAGCCACAATACGACTTGATACACTTTTTTCCGGCATACAATCTCATGGTAAACACTATGACCAAATACGCTGCAACAAGTCATATGCAAACATCTAACTGTAAATATGTTATTTCTAATATTTGCATATATCTATGAGTGGATAAAAGCATAGACTTATGATGATGATAATGAAGATAGATAGATAGGTAGGTAGAGAGATAGATAGATAAGCAGAGAGATAAATACCGGATGAGAAAATAATTTGTAGTTAAAATATGTCAGATATATTTCTTTATGTTCCATCAATCAAAAATTTATGCACAGTTATGAATTTATGTGTTTGTATGTGAGTCTTCATGAATTTTTGTGTAATAAGATGATGCAGGAGTCTTTTGATGTCAGAATAGACAACAGATTCCTTGGATCTTTAAGTAGGTGTGACCCATCTTTGCCTTCCACTTCTCGGGGTTCAGAATATTGACCTAAAAAATTATGTTCATTACAAATTGTAACTTATGGTGTTCTCTTAAAGTAATAAAGCATAGCCCAAGATAAACAATTGATACTGTGAAGGGCTTTTTATTTATATAACAAAGTTTAGAGTTTGTTTTGAGGTTAGGAAATATTTAGGGATGAATTCTACTTTAAGACTTTGGACAACAAAGATATTAAAAAAAGCTTTGGGGCAAAAGAGATAGCACAGCAGTTAAGAATACTCATTGTCTTTGCAGAAGATTGGGTTTCAATACCTAGGACACAACAGTTTAATCATAGATCTGATATGGAAAGTCAGAAGGCCAGTGATTCTCAATTTATTAGCCAATGAGAAATGATCCAAAAATATTTACACATCAGAGAGACTGGCTATCCCATCGGAGAATGATTTAGAATGCCAGTGTGTTTCCAAAGGACACATTGTGCAAATTCTGTATGCAAACCAGGGTCTTTTCTAGACTTTACTCCTCACAATTTTGTGTAGTAAATTATTTTTATACATTAATTTTTTTTAATTTCAATTTATTTTTTTCATTTTCCATTTTGATTGTAACCCACTCCCTCCTCCTATATTAGTCCTTAAAGTTTGGAATTGCTACTTTCTTCTTTCTTTTTCATTATTATCATTTGTTTTTTACAATCTATTCAATTTGTACCACAGCTGTAGTGCTCTCCCTTATTTCTTCCCAATCCCAACCTCCCTCCCTCTTCTCTACCTATGCCACTCCCCTAGTCCACTGATAGAGGATGTCCTCCTCCCCTTATATTTGACCATAGTCTATCAGATCTCATCAGGACTGGTTGCATTGTATTCCCCTGTGGCCCGGCAAGGCTGCACCCCCAAGGGGGGAAGTGATCAAAGAGACTGTCACTGAGTTCATGCCAGAGAAAAGTCGCTGATCCTCTTACTAGGAATCCCACTTGGAGACTGAGTCTATGGGTTACATCTGAGCCTGGGTTTTAGGTCCTCTCTATGCATAGTCTTTGGTTGGGGCATCATTCTTGCAAGGCCCTCAGGGCTCAGTTTTCATGCCTTTGTTGGTGTCCTTTTGGAGTTCCTGTCTCTTCTTGGTCTTTTAGTCTCCTTCTTCTTTCATAAGATTCCCTGCACTATGCCCAAAGTTTGGCTATGAGTCTCAGCCTCTGCTTCTATTTTGATGCAGTTCTACTCGTTGCTCAGGAGAATATAACTGGGAAGCTATGAAAGTGCCTGCATAGTGCAGCTTCTGCATCATGCAGTATTCATGTTCTGTTGATTCATGGAAGCCTCCACCTGAATACTCAGTCAGAAATCTACCCCAGGATGAGTTATTATAGGGTGTTACATTAGTTGAGTGAAACAAAATACATATATGGGTTGTATTCTATCAATGGATGTTTTTCTCATCCTCTTCCTCTTGTTTTTCTCTTCCTGCATATCTTTCTCTTCTTGTTCACCTCCTAAACTTCTCTAACTTCCCCCAATATATCTTCCTCTCTGTTATTATTACTGTATAATGCAGTACTATGATTCAGTATGAAATTTCTAAGCACACAGAATTTTTAATTAATTTTTTACATTAATTACATTTTATTCACATTGTATCCCAGCCATAGACCCCTTCCTCATTCCCTGCAATCCCACTCTCCCTCCCTCATTTCCTCCCATTCCCTTCTCTAATTCCACTGATAGGGGAGGTTCTCCTCCCCTTCCATATGATGCTAGGTTATCAGGTCTCATCAGGACTGGCTGAAATGTCCTTCTCTGTGGCCTGGCAAGGCTGCTCCTCCCTTGGTGGAGAGGTTTCTAAGATCCAAGCACTGAGTTCATGTTAGAGACAGTCCCTGTTCCCCTTACTTGGGAACTCACTTGGATACTGAGATCTCATGGGCTACATCTGACCAGGGGTTCTAGGCTATATACATGAATGGACCTTGGTTAGAGTATCAGTCTCGGAAAAGATTCCTGTGCCCAGATATTTTGGTTCTCTTGTCCTCCCTGTGGTGCTCCTGTCCTCTCCAGGTATTACTAACTCCTCCTTCTTTCATATGATTCCCTGCACTCTGCCCAAAGTTTGGTTATGAGTCTCAGTATCTGCTTTGTTACACTGCTAGGTAGAGTTTTTCAGAGGCCCTCTGTGGTAGGCTCCTGTCATGTTTCTTGTTTTCTCATTCTTCCAATGTCTATTCCATTTGTATCCTAGGAATATATCCAAAACATACTCAGGTACACAACAAGGACATTGGTTCAGCTTTATTTGTAATAGCCAGAACTCGGAAACAACCTAGGTGTCCCTCTACTGAGGAATGAATACAAAATTTTTGGTACATTTACACAATGGAATACTACTCAGCAATTTAAAACAAGGAAATCTTTAAATTTGCAGGCAAATGGGGAGAATCTAGAAAAGATCATCCTGAGTGAGGTGTTCCAGAAGCAGAAAGACACACACAGTATATACTCACTTATAAGTGAATACAATACCTATAAGATAGGATAAACAAACTAAAATCTGTATACCTAAAGAAGCTAAACAAGAAGGAGGACCTGGGATAAGATGATCAATCATCACTTAATAAGCACACAGAATTATATTAATCTCTGACTTCCTGAATACCAGGAATATGAACTGATAATTTTCTGTCTACATAAATTACCGAAGGTATAGTAAGTTGTTGTAGTAATTCAAAACAATCAATCAATTAAACAAACAAACAAAAATATAGAAACAAGATTTTGACTTGCTTAGTTAGGGTCACACCAAGGTACTTTATGTCCTTTGTGGCTATTGTGAAGGGTGTTGTTTCCCTAATTTCTTTCTCAGCTTTTTGTATTTGTATGCAGGAGGGCCATTGATTTTTTATCCATGGATAAAATCACTTGGTCTGACATGAAACTTAAAATGCTTGAGAATCCATTTCATTGGCAGATAATGTTTTAGAAAAATTATTTCTTGAAATTATAAGCTTGTTTTAGCAATTCTGGGTTTTTTGTTATTCCATATGAAGTTGATAATTTTTCTTTCAAGGTCTGTAAAGAATTGTGTTTGTAATTTGATGGGAATTTCATTGAATCTGTAGATTGCTTTTGGTAAGATGGCTATTTTAACTATGTTAATCCTGCCAAGCCATGAGCATGGGAGATCTTTCCATCTTCTGATATCTTCTTCTAATTCTTTCTTCAGAGATTTGAAATTTTTTTCATAAAAGTTTTTGACTTGCTTGGTGAGAGTCACACCAATGTACTTTATGTCATTTTTGGCTATTGTGAAGGGTGTTGCTTCCCTAATTTCTTTCTCAGCCCTTTTGTCTTTTGTATACAGGAGGGCAACTGATTTTTTTTTTCAGTTAATTTGTATCCAGCCACTTTGCTGAATATGTTAATCAGCTGTAGGAGTTCTCTGGTTGAATTTTTGGGGTCACTCAGGTATACTATCATATCATATACAAATAGTGCTACTTTGACTTCTTTCTTTCTGATTTGTATTTCCTTGATCTCCTTCAATTGTCTTATTGCTCTAGCAAGGACTTCCAGAACTATGTTGAAGAGATATGGAGAGAGTGGGCAGCCTTGTCTTGTCCCTGACTTCAGTGGGATTGATTTAAGTTTCTCTCCTTTTAGTTTGATGTTGGCTATAGGCTTGCTGAATATTGCCTTTACTATGTTTATATATGTGCCTTGTATCCCTGATCTCTCCAATACTTTAAACATGGATGAATATTGGATTTTGTCAAATGCTTTTTCAACATCTAAGGAGATGATCGTGTTTTCTTTTTTTTTTATCTTTCAGTTTGTTAATATCATGGATCACATTGATGGATTTCCGTATATTGAACCACCCCTGCATACCTGGGATGAAGCCTACTTGGTCATAGTGGATGATATCTTTCATGCATTCTTATATTCAGTTTGTAAGTATTTTGTTGAGTATTTTTGCATCAATGTTCATAAGAGAGATTGGCCCGAAATTCTCTTTCTTTGTTGGGTCTTTGTGAGGTTTAGGTATCAATGTGAGTATGGAACTCCTACACAGAGGTAGCCTCTGGCAGTTCAGTATCCAAGTGACCTGCATAGGAATGGGGACAGGGACTGTCTCTGACATGAACTGATTGGTCTGCTCTTTGATCACCTCCACTTGAGGGTGGAACAACCTTACCAGGACACAGAAGAAGACAATGCAGCCACTCCTGATGAGACCTGATAGTTTATGGTCAGAGGGACGGGGAGGAGGACCTCCCTTTTCAGTGGACTGGGAGAGGGACATGGGTAGGGAAGAGGGAGAGAGGTACAGAGGGGATACAAAGTAATTAAACTGTAATTAATAAAAATAATAATTAATAAAAAAGAAATTATAGGCAATTTGAATTTCTCATAAGTGCTTACTTAAAATAATTATAGGCTCTTCCCCACCTTTTCTTCTAGCCGATTTAGAGTATCTGGTTTTATGTTGAGGTCTTTGATCCACTTGGAATTTAGTTTTGTGCAGGGTGATAATTATGGATCTATTTGCATTTTTCTGCTGGTAGTAATGCAGTTGGAACAGCACCATTTGTTGAAGATGCTGTCTTTTTTTCATTGAATGGCTTTGGTTTCCTTGTCAAAAATCAAGTATTCATAGGTGTGTGGGTTTATTTCTGGGTCTTTTATTCAGTTCCATTGATCCTCCTTTCTGTTTCCATCCCAATACTATGCAGTTTTTATTGCTATTGTTCTATAGTACAGCTTGAGATTAGGGATGGAGATACCTCCAGATGATCTGTTGTTGTACAGGATCATTTTGGATATTTTGGGTTTTTTGTTTCTCCATATGAAGCTGAGAATCTTTCTTTCAAGGTCTGTAAAGAACTGAGTTGGTATTTTGATGAGAATTGAAAGGACATTTGCTCAACCATGTTTGTAGCAGCTTTATTTGTAATAGCCAGAACCTGGAAACAACACAGATATCCATCAATGGAGGAATGGATACAGAAATTGTGGTATTTTTACACAATTTAATCAGCAATCAAAAAAGAGGAAATCATGAAATTTGCAGGCAAATGGTGGGATCTAGAAAATATCATTCTGAGTGAGGTATCCCAGAAGGAGAAAGACACACATGGTATATACTCACTTATATTAACCTGTAAGATATGATAAACATTCTGAAATCTATATACCTAAAGAGGATAAATAAGAAAGAGGACCTGGGGTAAGATGATCAATCCTCACTTAGAAAGACAAATGGGATGTGCATTGGACATAGGAGAAAACAAGTAACAGGACAGGAGCCTACTGCAGAGGGCCTCTGAAAGACTCTACCTAGCAGTGTATCAAAGCAGATACTAAGACTCATAACCAAACCTTTGGCAGAGTGCAGGGAATCATATGAAAGGAAGGGGAGTTAGTATGACATGGAAAGGATAGGAGCTCCACGAGGACCAAATATATCTGGGCATAGGGGTCTTTTTTGAGACTGACACTCCACCAAGGACCATATATGAATATAACCTAGAACCTCTGCTAAGATGTAACCTGTGGTACCTCAGTAACAAATTGGTTTCTCATAGTAAGGAAAACAGGGACTATTTCTGACAGGAACTGACAGGAATGGCAGGCTCTTTGACCTCCCCATCCCCCAAGGGAGGAACAGTCTGCTAGGCCACAGAGGAGAACTTTACAGCCAGTCCTGAAGATAACTGATAAAACAGGGTCAGATGAAAATGGAGGAGGTCCTCCCCAATCAGTGGACTTGGAAAGGGGCAGGAAGGAGATGAAGTAGGGCAGGTGGGATTGGGAGGGAATGAAGGAGCAGGATACAGCTGGAATACAAAGTTAATAAAATGTAACTAATAATAAAAATTTAATCAAAAGAAATTCCCATCCAGAAAGGCAAAGAGGATGGACATCAGAAGAAGAAAACAGGAAACAAGCTAGGAACCTGCCATGGAGGGCCTCTGAAAGGCTCTGCCCTGCAGACTATCAAAGCAGATGCTGAGACATATGGCTAACTGTTGGGCAGTGTGCATTGAATCTTATGTAAGAAGTGGGAAACAGTAAGATCTGGAGAGGACAGGAACTCCACAAGGAGAGCAACAGAACCAGAAAATTTGAACACAGGGGTCTTCCCAGAGACTCATATTCCAACCAAATACCATGCATGGAGATAACCTAGAACCCCTGCATAGATGTAGCCTATGGTAGTTTAGTGTCCAAATGGGTTCCATATAATGGGAAGAGGGACTGCCTTTGACATAATCTGATAGGCTTGTTCTCTGATCATCTCCCCCTGAGGGGGGAGCAGCCTTACCAGGCCACAGAAGATGACAATGCAACCACTCCTTATAAGATGTGATAGACTAAGATCAGAATGAAGGAGAGGTGGACCTCCCCTATCAGTGGACTTGGGGAGGGGCATGCTTGAAGAAGGGAGAGGGAGGGTGGAATTGGGAGGGGAGGAGGGAGGGTTTTATGGGGGGATACGAAGTGAATAAAGTATAATTAATGAGAGCTAAAAAATTTAAATATAAAAAAAGAAATTACAGGCAATATGAATTTCCCATAAGTGCTTACTTAAAATCAAACATAGAAAAATATTTTCTATTCGAAAACCTTTAAGTGAAGTCAAGTATTTGCTTAAAAGCCTATATTTAGGATTTTAAATATTTATTTGTCAGAAAATTCATGAACTAAGGAAAACGTGTACATTTTGTAAATGTTTTTCTTTTATATTGAAATACAATTGGTAGTAGTATTACTATTTATTACAATTTACTCACTTTGTATCTTGGCTGTATTCCCATCCCTTATCTCCTCCTACTCCAATCCTTTCTTTCTCTTCCTTCCCCATTTTCCTCCTCTAGTTCATTGACAGGAAGGTTCTACTCCACTACTATCTGAACCTACCCTATCAGGTCTTATCAGTACTGTCTTCATTCTCTTTCTCTGTGGGCTAGTAAGGCCACCTTGCCAGGGGGAGTTAATCAAAGAGCAGGCAACCAAGTTCATACCTATGACTACCCCTGATCTGCTTACTAGGGAACCCACATGGAGACTGAGCTGTCCTTGGACTATATCAGAGTACGGGGTCTAGGTCCTCTCCATGCATGGTCCTTGGTTGATTCATCAGTCTCTGCTGATAGCCCTGGGTCGAGATTTTGGCTCCATTCATCTTGTGGAGCTCCTGTCCCTTCCAGGTCTTTCTATCTCCCCTTTCTTCCATAAGATTTCCTGTGCTCTGCCCAAATTTTGGCTGTGAGTCTCAGCATCTGCTTTGATACCTTGCTTTTGTAGAGTCAGAGGCCCTCTGTGGAAGACTCCTGTCTTGTTTCCTGTCTTCACCCACTTCTTATGTCCATCTTGTTTGCCCCCCTGAATGAGGATTAAGCATCTTTCCTAGGGTCCTCTTTGTTGTTTAGCTTCTCTAGGAATATAGACATTAGTATATTTATCCTATATTATGTGGCTAATAACCACCTATATTTGAGTATATACCATGGGTGTTTTTCTGCTTCTGGGATATGCTAGTATACATGAGTGACCCTGAAAATTCTACCAGAGAACTCCTTCAGCTGGTAAACACTTTCAGCAAAGTGGCTGGATACAAAATTAACTCAAAAAACCTCAGAAGTGAAAAATCAAGGCGGGGCCGGGAGAACAATGTGTCTGAGAAGCAGGGCAACACTCTCCATGCAGCGACCGTGAGACTGAACTCTGGGCCCTAAAACTACAGCGATCATGTTTCCCAGGTGAGGGTAGGCTCCCACTGCATGGTAATTGGTCAGGTCCACTCTCAGGCCACACAGCCAGAACCCAAAAGAGATCCCGGGTAATGCGGGCTTTGGGTCTCTGGGCTGGAGCCGCACGCCTACTTATCCTGATCACTTTCCCACACTGATCAGTGGGCACAAGGGTGCCAGAGACAGGGAGTCCCAGTCACAAGAAAACCCCACGGGGAAGGTTGCGAGACTGATCACAGGTCACCCAGTCTTTCCCTGGAAGGTCTCACTAACTGCAGGTACCCACTGCCATCACAACTGAGCTCCCGCCTCACATGGAGAGTGGCTGTGCGCCCAGCTCAAAATCCCTACTCCTCTTCGGGGGAGGCAGGAGGCGTCCAGCAGAATCTGTCACAGACCACATTTTCTGTACCCCAACCCAAGATTGGAGCTGAGAAAACCCAATCCTTTCCAGCACTACCCAAAACGCCGCCATAACCCTGCTGCAGCAGAGCAAAAGGATAAAGAGGGGCACAGCTGCTTCACAGTGCCGGGACCCCAGTGCTGCTGGCTGCTCCTAGCAAACAAACTTCAGCTCGGGATCTGGGACTGTGGTCATTCAACACATCCTGAGACTCTCCTGGGTCCAGCACAATAAGGTCTAGCGCCAAGTCCTATCACTGGCGGCCCCCCAACCGCTGGCAGAGAAACCCCGGCTCAGGATCAGGACCAAGAAGTCCCAGCTCCATCTGGCACTCATCAGAGAGCACCTCCATAAGCTTGCCCTAGTGGAGGGGAAGGTTAGAGGGGAAGGACAGAGAGGCAGCCTGCCACAGGACACAGCACCCCCTCTCCTGCTCACCCAGCGGCTCCTGGCAGAGAAACCCAAGCTCTGGATCTGAGGACACTCAACCCTACCTGGTACTCTCTCGGGATCAGCAAACATAGGTTCTACCACCAGGCTGCTTCTGGCAGAGAGATCTGGGCCCGGGATCTGGAATTGAGTACACTCAACCTAACTCTTTCCAGCGCTACCCTGGGAGCAGTCAACATAACCCCTCCTGGCAGAGGGAAAGGACAGAGAGGCAGCACACAGGAAAGGTGGACACCGAGTCCTGCAGCCACAGTGTCACAGAGCTGATTGTTAGTCTACCTACGCATTTCCGGCAACAGGACCAAATCAGAGAGTAGAGAGTAAGGGGAACCCCTGTGCATTCCAACTGGTCCTGCAAGAGAGTGAGTGAGCCTTCTAGGGAGAGATTGCCCCAGACCCAGGGCCTTTCTATGGAAGCAACCAGATGAGATCCCTGCCACCCACACCCCTAGTGTGTACATCATAGGGATTCTTGGGATAGTGACACCAATGTTGAAGCCTCTGCCTTGTGGGTCCACCAGTATAATCCAGGCAAACAATCCCTGGATCTCAGACAGAACTGCATAATAGTGGCCTGCAGGCCACTGCAATAGTCAAAGAATCTGAACATACACACTGCACCCGCTAAATGCGCATGCAAATAGCGCCAGCAACACATTCCTTACTTAGGCAAAACTGAAACCACAATGCACACTCCCAAATCAGTGAACCTCTCTCATCTTCCTGAAAAAACAGTACAGAAAACAGAAAGAGACGATCATAGCCCAAACTACAAACTCGAGGAACAAACAGTGAGGGTTATAAATAACCAGATGGCTAGAGGCAGATGTAAGAACACACCCAACAAAAATCAGGATGCAATGACCTCACCGGCAACCCCACAAACCAATGGACACTTCAATTCCCTAGATATACAAGAAAACGACCTCAAAACTATGTTTCTCCAGCTATTAGAGGGCCATAAAGATGAAATGAACAAAGCCCTCAGAGAAATAGCCAAAGAAATCGAAACGAACCAAGAGGAAACAAATTGAGCTTTCAGAGAAATGACAATGAAAATTAAGGCAAACAAAGAAGAAATGCACAAAGCTCTCAAAGAAATGTCCACACAAATGAAGGCAAATAAAGAAGAAATAAACAAAACTCTCATAGAAATATAGGCAATTATAGCCAAAGAAGTAGAGGCACAATTAGTGATACATAGAGAGGAAACAGACAAAAAAATAGAAGCTGTCATTGAAAAGCAGGAGTCCACATTCAAACAGATGAAGGAAATGGTGCAAGAAATGAAAACAGAATTAGAAGCAATAAAGAAAACACAAATAGAAAAAAAAACAGGAACTGGAGAACATAGAGAAAAGATCGGGAAGTACAAAGGTAAGCATCACCAACAGAATACAAGAGATGGAAGAAAGAATCTCAGGAGCCTAAGATACACTTGCAGAAATTGCACATCTCTCAAAGAAAAATTAAATCAGAAAACTTCCAAACACAAAACATCCAAGAAATCAATGACACCATGAAAAAACAAAACCTAAGAATAATAGGAGTAGAAGAAAAAGAAGACATCAGGTTCAAAGGTCCGGAAAATATTTTCAGGAAAATTATAGAAGAAAACTTTCCCAACTTGAAGGAGATGGCCATAAACATACAAGAAGCCTACAGAACACCAAATAGACTAGACCAGAAAAGAAATTCTTCATGTCACATCATAGTCAAAACACTGACTCTACAGAAAAAAAGAAAAAATTCTAAAAGCATCAAGGGAAATAGGCCAAGTAACATATGAAGGTAGACCTATCAGAATCACACCAGATTTCTCAACAGAAACTATGAAAGTCAGAAGGGCCTGGACAGAAATCATACAGTCCTTAAGGGACCACAGATTCCAACCCAGACTACTATACCCAGCAATACTTTCAATCAATATAGATGGAGAATTCAAAATATTCCATGACAAAACCAAATTTAAACACTATCTACATAGTAACCCAGCTCTACAGAAGTTACTCGAAGGGAAACTCCAAACCAAAGAAAACAACTACATCTAAGGAAACAGAGGAAATAAATAACTACACAACAAAAAAACCAAAAGAATACAAGCAATGAAATTCAGTGACACCACCAACCCCACATTTAAAGTAAGTAACAATTGTTGGTCACTAGTTTCTATCAACATCAATGGACTCAACTCCCCAATAAAAAGACATAGACTAACAGAATGGTTGCACAAACAGGATCCAACATTCTGTTGCATCCAAGAAACACACCTAGGCAACAAAGATAAACACTACCTCAGAGTAAAGGGCTGGAAAAATGTCTTTCAAGCAAATGGTTCCAGAAAACAAGCAGGAGTAGCCATCCTAATACCTAATAAAATAGACTTTCAACCCAAGTTAATCAAAAAAGATAAGGAGGGCCACTATATTCTCATCAAAGGAAAAATCCACCAAGAGGACATCACAATTTTGAATATCTATGCCCCAAAAACAAGAGCACCTACATTCCTAAATGAAATAATAGTAAAGCTTAAATCACACATTGATCCTAAAACCCTAATAGTGGGAGACTTCAACACTCCACTCTCACCAAGGGACAGATCAACTAGACAGAAAACAAATAGGGAAATAAAAACACTTACAGAGACCCTAAATCAAATGGACCTAATAGACATCTACAGATCTTTTCATCCAAACTCAAAAGAGTATACCTTCTTTTCAGCACCGCATGGAACCTTCTCCAAAATAGACCATATAGTTGGTCATAAAGCAAGCCTCAACAGATACAAAAAGATTGAAATAATCCCTTGTATTCTATCTGACCACCATGGACTTAAGCTGGACCTCAACAACAACAGAAATAACAAACAGCCTATACGCACATGGAAACTGAACAACTTGTTACACAATGACAGCTAGGTTAAGGAAGAAATAAAGAAAAAAATTAAAGACGTTCTAGAATTCAATGAAAATGAAGGCACAACATACCAAAATTAATGGGACACATTGAAAGCAGTGCTCAGGGGAAAATTTATAGCACTAAGTGCCTGCAAGAAGAAATTTGTAACATCACATACAAACAACTTAATGGCCCAACTGAAAACCCTAGAAAAAAAAGAAGCAGATATACCCAAGAGGAGCAGAAGGCTGGAAATAATCAAACTCAGGGCTGAAATCAATCAATTAGAAACAAATAAAACTATTCAAAGAATCAATGAAACAAAAAGGTGGTTCTTTGAGAAAATCAACAAGATAGACCATCTCTCTTATGAACATTGACGCAAAAATACTCAATAAATTACTTGCAAACCGAATCAAAGAACACATCAAAGATTTCATCCACCATGACCAAGTAGGCTTCAACCCAGGCATGCAAGGGTGGTTCAACATACGGAAATCCATCAATGTAATCCACCACATAAACAAACTGAAGGAGAAAAACCCCATGATCATGTCCTTAGATGCTGAAAAAGCATTTGACAAAGTCCAACACCCATTCATGTTTAAAGTCTTGGAGAGATCAGGAATACAAGGCACATATCTAAACATAGTAAAGGCAGTATACATCAAGCCTATAGCCAACATCAAACTCAATGGAGAGAAACTTAAATCAATCCCACTGAAATCGGGGACAAGACAAGGCTGCCCACTCTCTCCATATCTCTTCAACATAGTTCTTGAAGTCCTAGCCAGAGCAATAAGAAAACTAAAGGAGATCAAGGGGATACAAATCAGAAAGGAAGAGATCAAAGTGTCACTATTTGCAGATGATATGATAGTATATATGAGCGACCCCTAAATTTCAACCAGAGAACCCCTCCAGCTGATAAACACCTTCAGCAAAGTGGCAGGATACAAAATCAACTGAAAAAAATCAGAAGCCCTCCTGTGTACCAAAGAAAAAAAGGGCCAAAAAATAAATTAGGTTAAACAACACCCTTCACAATAGCCACTTATAACATAAAGTACCTTGGGGTGACACTAACCCAGCAAGTGAAAGACCTGTTTGACAAGAACTTCAAATCTCTGAGGAAAGAAATTGAAGAAGAGTTCAGAAGATGTAAAGATCTCCAGTGCTCATGGATTGGTAGGATTAACATTGTCAAAATGGCCAATCTGCCAAAAGCAATCTACAGATTCAACGCAATTCCCATCAAAATACCAACTAAATTCCTTACAGACCTTGAAAAACAGATTCTCAGCTTCATATGGAGAAACAAATAACCCAGAATCTCCAAAACAATCTTGTACAACAACAGAGCATCTGGAGGTATCTCTGTCCCTGATCTCAAGTTGTACTACAGAGCAATAACAATAAAAACTGCATGGTATTGGCATAGAAACAGAAAGGAGGATGAATGGAACAAAATAGAAGAACCAGAAATAAACCCACACATCTATGCATACTTGATTTTTGACAAAAAACCATTCAATGGAAAAAAGATAGCATCTTCAACAAATCGTGCTGGTCCAACTGGATGTCTACATGCAGAAAAATGAAAATCGATCCATATTTATCATACTGCACAAAACTAAAGTCCAAGTGGATCAAAGACCTCAAAATAAAACCAGATACTCTAAATCTGTTAGAAGAAAAGATGGGAACAGCCTAGAACTCCTTGGCACAGGAGACAACTTCCTGAACAGAACACCAACAGCACAGGCTCTAAGAGCAACAATCAATAAATGGGAACTCATGAAACTGAAAAGCTTCTGTAAAGCAAAGGACACCGTCATCAAAACAAAACGACTGGCCACAGATTGGGAAAGAATCTTCACCAACCCAATATCTTACAGAGGGCTAATATCCAGTATATACAAAAAGCTAAGAAGCTGAAAAGCAGCAAACCAAGTAATCCACTTAAAAATAGGGAACAGAGCTAAACAAAGAATTCTCAACAGAGGAATATTGAATGGCAGAGAAACACTTAAAGAAATGCTCAATCTCATTAGCTATCAGGGAAATGCATATCAAAATGACCCTAAGATTTCACCTCACACCCACCAGAATGGCCAAGATGAAAAACTCAAGTGACAACACATGCTCGAGAGGTTGTGGAAAAAGGGGAACCCTCCTCCACTGCTGGTGGGAATGTAAACTGGTACAACCACTTTGGAAATCTATCTGGCGCTTTCTCAGACAATTAGGAATAGTGCTTCCTCAAGACCCATCTATAACACTTCTAGGTATATACCCAAACTTTGCTCAAGTATACAAAAGTGATACTTGCTCAACCATGTTTATAGCAGCTTTATTTGTAATAGCCAGAACCTGGAAACAACCCAGATGTCCATCAACGAAGGAATGGGTTAAAAAATTGTGGTATTTTTACACAATGGAATACTACTCAGCCATCAAAAAGAAGGAAATCACTAAATTTGTAGGCAAATGGTGGGATCTAGAAAAGATCATTCTGAGTGAAATATCCCAGAAGGAGAAAGACAAACACGGTATATACTTACTTACATAGACCTATAAGATATGAATAACATAATGAAATCTATACACCTAAAAAAGATAATCAAGAGAGTGGACATGGGGTAAGATGATCAATCCTAGTCTAGAAAGACAGATGGGATGAGCATTGAACATATGACAGGAGTCTACTGAGCACATCTGAAAGACTCTAACTAGCAGTGTTTTCAAAGCAGATACAAAGACTCATGACCAAACCTTCAGCAGAGTACAGGGAATCATATGAAAGAGGGGGAGTTAGTATGATGGGGAAAGTTTAGGAGCTCCACAAGGACCAAATATATCTAGGCACAGGGTCTTTTCTGAGACTGACATTCAACCAAGGACCATGTATGGATATAACCTAGAACCTCTGCTCAGATGTAGCCTGTGGTAGCTTAGTAAACAATTGGTTTCCCATAGTGATGGGAACAAGGACTATTTCTAACAGGAACTCAATGGCTGGCTCTTTGACCTCCCCACCCCCCAAGGGAGGAGCAGTCCTGTTAGGCCACAGAGGAGGGCTCTGCAGCCAGTCCTGAAGATACCTGATAAAACAGGATCGAATTAATGGGGAGGAGGTCCCCCCCCATCAGTGGACTTGGAAATGGGCAGGGTGGAGATGAGAGAGGGAAGATGGGATTGGGAGGAAATGAGGGAGCAGGATACGGCTGGGATACAGAGTTAATAAAATGTAACTGATAAGAAAAAAATAAAATTAAAAAGAAAACAAAACAAAACTCAGAAGCCCTCCTGTACACAAAAGTCAAACTAGTTGAGAAAGAAATCAGGGAAACAACATCTTTTACAATAACCACAAATAACATAAAGTTCCTTGGTATGACTCTTTCCATGCAAGTGAGAAACCTGTGTGAAAAAAAGAAAAACTTCAAGTCTCTGAAGAAACAAATTGAAGAATAAAATGAAAAGATGAATAGAAATGCATTTCAAAGCAAATATTTCAATGTAATATTTAATTATATTAGTTTACTTGTTTTAAGTAGATTATCATAACACTTTGATTAAACCAATATTAAATGTTTAAACAGATTATATCATATATAGAGAGAAATGTAGATAGATTTTACAACTAGCTTTGCTAAATATTATATATAATAAGTACAATAACAACCAATTATTATCTTTATACAAGGCCATGTCCTTAACATCTATTTTACTTTCATAAGAATGAACATATTGCCCAACACTTTATTCTACTTCAATATCCTCTAAGTATCACCATTATGACCAAAATATACTTCAGTCATTTATTTCACGTTTACTAAAATACTCTCTTAAAGCTATTACTGTGGGCTATTGGAGGGGCTGAACAGGCAAAGCATTTTCTTTGCAAGCCTGAGAATCTTAGTTCATGTATCCAGCACCCACAGAAATGCTGGTGCTGGTATTACTTGTCTGTTCAAAACGCTGCTCCTGGGAACTTACTGGCCAGATTGTCTATATGAAGACAAAAAGTCTAGGCTCAGTGAAGATTCTTTTTTTTTTTCTGTTTTTTTTTTAAATTTTATTTTATTTATGTATTTGTTTATTACAATTTATTCACTTTATGTCCCCACTGCAGCCCCCTCCCTCCTCTTCTCATTATCCCACCCTCCCTCCCTCTTCTCCCCCCATAGTCTTTCCCTAATCCCCTGATAAGGGATGACCTCCTCCCCTTCTATCTGACTCTAGCTTATCAGGTCTCATCAAGGCTGTCTGCATCATCTTCCTTTGAGATTTTGCAAGGCTGCACCTCCCCCCAGGGAGAGGTGATCAAAGAGAAAGCTATTGGGTTCATGTCAGAGACAGCCTCTGTATCCCCTACTAGGAAACACACTTGGAAACTGAGTGGAAAATGGGCTTCCTCTGAATAAGCGGTGTAGGTGTTCTCCATGCATGGTCCTTAGTTGAAGTATTGGTCTTTGCAAGGCCCTCTGGCCCAGGTATTTGGGTTCTGTTGTTCTCCTTGTGCATTTCCTGTCCCCTCCAGGTCTTAAATTTTTATCCTTTTTGCATCCCTTTACCTACTATTGTCCCTCTCTTTCTTCCATGAAACTCATTCTTTTTTTTTTTAGTTTCTTTTTAAAAATTTTATTTTTATTAATTACACTTTATTCACTTTGTACCCCAGCTGTAGCCCCCTCCTCCATCCCCTCACAATCCCACCCTCCCTCCAAGACTCTTTTCAAAATGAAAAAAAAAATGCAGAGAGCAAAAGCAGAAAACACCCATCATGAGCCAATAGCCTATATAAGTATATGCGTGGACTAATGAACCAGTACATGCAGATAAAACACACACACACACACACACACACACACACACACACACACACACACACGTCATCGTTCTTACACTCATCACCTATTTATGGCCAAAATTATAGCAGTTATATATTTGCCATTGTAAACATAGTTTCCTGGAAGATTCTAAACAAAATACATTCTTTCATTTACTAAAGGATTACGTGTAATAAAATAGTGTTAGCTTAGAGGAATTAATTAGGCATTTGAACACATTATGTTTTAATTTGAGTAGTAAAGCCAGTTTGTTCACATGAAAACTAAGTATTCCTGTTTCCTTAAACACAGTCAATTTTACAGAATTCTCAAAGCATTCTCTTATGTTACCTATCACATCCAGCACACTGACTCTAGATTTAGGGGTGCAGAACTATTAAAAGTTTATTGTAAATTATTAGATAACAAGTTAAAATGTAGATTAAAGAGGATCAGTAGATTATATTATTGATTAGGATAACAATATCTCTGGGAAATGAAAGTTTAAAAAATCATGTTTTAAAATGTGATAATTTCAAGCATAATGTTGAAGATTGTAATATAATTTTATTCCATTCTTATCTTACAAAATTATATTTGTATTATATATTTATTAACATCTATACTTCTTTTAAAACACATTAAGTTTAGTAAGAGTTAATAAATATTGCTTGAGCAGACATTAGGAGAAATGATCTTAAAAAATTACATATTGAAAATTTAAAAATAAAATTAGTTCATGTGCTAGTCATATACCAAAATGACACACAAACTAGATTTACCTGAAAGTCAGATTGAGAAAGTGCCTCCATAAGATGTGGCTTATGGCATCTTCTTAGTCAATGATCAGTAGAGCATGGCCAAGCACATTATGGGTGATGTCATCTGTGGGCTGCTGATACTCAGTTCTATAAGCAAGCAGGCTGAGCTAAGAACTGTTTGAGAGAATGCTGGATCTAAGGGACCAAGGTAGGGAATAAGCTCAAATATCTCCAAGAGCCATACAAGGGTGTGAACTGGTCTTAGACAAATAGTTCGTGATAACCATACTACAAAAACCAAAGAATCTAACTAACAAGGAGGGCACAAAAGAGGATGTTTGAATCTCTCTCATAAGGGGAAACAGAATAGACAGCAGACGCAGCTGAAGAGAGGAACAGGGTAAGATAGAGAGTTTGGAGGAAAATGAGAGTGGGGATTAGACGAGGAGAGAATGGGGGCAGGAAAATAGAGGTCTCCCACAGAGAAGGCTGGGGCATCTCTGTGACAAGCTGGAGACCTAAGACAGGGTAGGTTTCTGGGAGCATATGGGGTTTACTCTAGCTGACTGAAGAAGACACCATCCAACTAGGCAGGACTCCCAGTGGAGCAAGGGGAACGCCAATTCACTCACAAAAAATTTTGACTCAAAATTTACCCTGCCTACAAGATGTGCAGGGATAAACATAAAGCGAAGTGAAGGAAAGCCCAACCAAAGGCTGGCCCAACTTGAGACCTACCCGATGGGAGAGAGCCAAACCCTGACAGTGTTAGTGGTATTCTGCTATGCTCACAGAAAGAGGCCTAGCGTAGCCATCCTCTGAGAAGCTCCACTCAGCGACAGATCAAAACAGATGGTGAAATTCCCAGCCAAACTTTTGGTGGAGTATAGTGGGTCTTGTGGAAGAGTGCAGGGAAGAGTAGAAGGACCTGGAACTGCCAGGAGCTCCTCAGGAAGACCAACAGACCCAACTAAATAGGGCTCAGTGTTGCTTGCAGAGAGTAAAGCACCCCTCAGGGACCGTGAGTAGACTGCACTGAGCTCTCCTACAAGATGTAGCAGATTTGCAGTTCAGGCTTCATGTGGGTTCCACAGTAAGGGGAGCAGTGGCTGTGTGTGACATGGACTATGTTACCTGCTTTTTGATCGCTCCCCCCGCCAGCCCCAACTGGCGGAGATGCCTTGTCAGACCACAGGAGAAGAGGGCGAGCTCAGTCCTGATGCGACTTGATGAGCTGGGTTGGGTGGGTAAGGATGGGGCTCCCCTTTTCTGAAGAATATGGGTACTACAATGGAGACAGGGGTGGGGATGGTGGGGCCAAAAGGAGAGGAGGGAGAAGGTTACGATCAAAATATAAAGTGAATAAAAAAATAAATGAATTTTTAAAAATGGGACTTTCAAATTCTCAAGCAATTACTTGATCAAATGTAATAATTTATTTAGTTTTTAAACTCATAACAATGTATTACAAGGTTTTCATATCTTAATTTATCATCGAGATTATGTTATGTCAGCTGTTCTCAACCTTGTGGGTTCCACCGCCTGAACAGGATCCAATACCCTTTTCACAGGGGTCATCTAAGACCATCCAAAAGCACAGATATTTCTGCTACAGTGAAAAACAGCAGCAAAATTATAGTTATGGAGTAGCAACAGGAATAATTTTGTGGTGGGGAGGTCACACAACATAAATAACTATGTTTAATATTTGAGAACCACAAGATTATAATAGGGTTATGTCACTTATTCCTTCCATTTCCTTCCACCAAATTCTCTCATATATTGTTATATTGTTTTCTCTCTTTAAAATTTATAACCTTCTTTTTCATTATTTATAATTATATGTGTATATATATATATATATATATATATATATATATATATATATAACCTGCTTTGTCTACATGTCACTCTTTGATCTTGTTTTTGCGGGGCTGTCAGGGCTGACCATTTGGTATTGGATAGTCAAGCACTGTGCTCTTCTCTGGAAAAGATTATCTCTCACTCTTTCAATGTTTCTTAGTTGCCAGTAGTTCTTTGAATAGGGCTGAAGCCTCATGGGCTTTCCCCAATCCAATTTAACATCTCTGTTTTTGTCCTTGTCCAGCTCATGTTAGGAAGTTTTATAGTTTTAATGTTAGGGCTTATATCCCTACTTTTCAATTTGTTCTAAATAATTTCATTTTTATTAGGTGTGCAACAAAATTTGTATTAAAAATAAAAAAATCTAATTATAAAATAGACATGATAATTAGAAAGACCATTATGAGCAACGTGTATATTTTAATTTCAAATAAAATACAGTCTTCTAAAATCCTATTTATTTATCTATCACACTTGATATTATACTATCCACTTTACTGGCACAGTTTTGTAAAATCTCGACAATTCTACAAAAATGATATAATTTCTTCATTGCATTCAAAAGTCTTGAAGGATGAGGCAATTCTGCTTTGTCAAGCATCTTGAGAATATGAATATAAATGTGTACATAATTTTCACTTTCTCTAACATCTGACCCATTAAAGCTCTATAATTGATGGGTAATGTAACAACAATCATTAACTAAATTCGCAGAGCACCAGAAACGGACTGACATGGGTCACTCAACAGGTCAGCAGAAATACAGCTTTGACAGGGATGTGAATAGCAGGAATTAGACCAGGCCACAGTGCTTCACACAAGTAGTGAGCTTTGATGTGGAACATTTTTTTCTTATCATCTTTATCCAGACTCCCAGTTAAATTACATGTGCCTTTCTCACTTTTCTCTTCATAGCACTTACCTGACTTGCCATCTAATATAAATCATAATTTCTCAAACACCAGAGTGTACAAGGTTAGATGTGAATATCAGATTAGCTCTGAAACATGCGATGCATGTAAAGACATAGTGAAAACAATGAAGCACTAAGTTCTGTGGATTCCTTCCTGCCTTTCTCTTGGAGACAATATATCCATTCAATGCTATTCTTCTTTAGAAAGAAAATAGGAATCACAGGATTCACAAATTCTCCCACAAAGATTTTGAAGGAGCGATTAAGACAATTAGAGTTCCAGTTCCTGCTGTGACTGGGAAAGTCTGTCCACCCTGGACAGTTTGGAGTTGCTCCTCCCCTCATGAGTAGCTTCAGCCTTCTTGAAAGAATGAGTACGGTCTGAATCCCAGTTTACTAGTGAAGTACGCGTGTATCTTAACTGCGCAAGAGCTATTTCTGCATCTGTCCTCTTCCAAATAGCACCTTTAGTAGAGTCAGTAAGAGGCTTTACACCAATTTCTAAAAACCAGCGTTTATTTTTCATGTTCTGTAAAATCTGGAGTGACTTCCGCTAGTACAAGGACTCACAACCTTCTCAATGCTGAAACTCTTTAATACCCTCATGTTGTGGTGATGCCAACCATAAAATTACTTTAATTATCACTTCATGATTGTAGCTTCACTACTGTTATAAATTATGTAAAAATTATGTAAATATGTAAACATTATGTAAATATCTGCATTTTCTGATGGTCTCAGGTGATCACTATGAAAGGGTCATTCCTTTTCTCCAAAGGGGTTGTGATTCACAGGTTGAGAACCTCTGCTTTAGTAGGACTATTCTTTTGGCTCAAAAAATCCAAGGAATTAACAAACATAAATCGTTTACTTCTCACCTTTATTGAAACTTCCTGAAGGTATTGTTATCTGAAAGTAAAAATCATACCTTAGTTTTGATGAATTACATCTTAGCTGAATTATATGTATTTTCAAAATATGTTTTACATTTTATTGTTGTACATTTTCAATTATTTTTACCCAATTAGACAAAATAAAAAAATATTGTTTCTTTCTTGAAAAGTTTTATGTTCCATTCTAAATAGCTTTCCAATTATCACATTCATCACAGCTGCACATCCTTCAAATAAGTGAAGTAAAATGAACACAGTGGATACTGGAAACAAAAAAAGGGAGTCTTACTGCATTAAGTGAAGGCTCACTGCGTATAACATACACATGGCTCTTCTTTTTTCTGTTACACAAAGGAAGCAAGCTACCTAAGAAACACTCTCAGTGGACACAAAATATAAAAACTACAATGAAAATAATTTAGCATAGAGAGCATTTACATACTCTTAGAAAAGGTCCCACCTTCTCCAGCGTTTTCACACCCATCTCTCTACCTATAAGTTTCATGGCAATGAGTTCTGCCACCGTCAGGTGTAAAGGATGTTTGAATATCATGCATTGTGGTCTGGGGAGATGACTTGCTCAGGAAAGCACTTACTGACCAAACATGAAGTGATAATTAAAGTCACCCTCAAATTCATGTGGAACCTTAAGGGATACTTTTAAAAATTATTAAACAAACAGAGCATAGCTTGAAGCAACCCCTAGCTGATGCCAAAATATGCTAAAAATTATTTTAAAAAAGTAAAAACAGCATGACATTTGACAACGAAATGAGCAGAAACTAAACTGCTCATGCTCTGTGTACATATATGCAATATATGTGTTAATAACAAAGTAATTGTCTCTTTAGTTTAGGCTATCTGTAAAAGTCGCCGCAAATTAGACGAAAGTGTTAGAGCCAAAGCATGTAAGCATACTTTTCCCAGATAGTATATATATATATATATATACATGAGAAAGAATCCATGAAGGTGACCAGAAGAGTGAATGCTGTAGATGAAGATTCAAATGCAGAAACAACAAAAGTTATTGGAGCTGCACTACTTCCTTATGAAATATCAGGCAAATAAATGCACAGTGTATAACATAGAATATACTCTCAGGTTTTTTTCCTATTTATCATAGTATTTATTTATTTATTTATTCATCTATCTATCTATTTATTTATTTATTAAAATTTATTAACTTTGTATTCCAGTTATGGACCCTCTCCCAATCCTTCTTCTTCTCTTCCCCATACCCCTCCACAAGGGAGGTTTTCCTCCCTTTCCATCTGACCCTAGCCTATTAGGTCTCCTCAGGACTGGCTGTGTTGTCTTCCTCTGTGGCCTCGTAAGATCGCTCCCTCCTCTTCATCAGGGAAGGTGATGCTTTCAGAGAAAATTAGAAATAGTGCTACCTCATGATCCAGCTATACCATTCTTAGGAATATATCCAAAATATGTTCAAGTATACAACAAGGACATTTGCTCACCCATGTTTGTAGCAACTTATTCATAATAGCCAGAATCTGGAAACAACCCAGATGTTCCTCAATTGAGGAATAGATCCTTGTGTAAATTGTGGTACATTTACACAAGGGAATACTACTCAGAAATTAAAAACAAGGAAATAAATCATGAAATTTGCAGGAAAATGGTGGGATCTAGAAAATATCATCCTGAGTGAGGTATCTCAAAATCAGAAAGAAACATTTGGTGTATATTCACTTATAAGTGGATATTAGACATATAATATAGGACAAACACACTAAAGTCTGTACGCCTAAGGAAAATAAGCAAGAAGGAGGACCCTGAGTAAGATGATCAATCCTCACTCAGAAAGACAAATGAGATGGACATTGGAAGTAGGAGAAAACAGAAAACAGGACAGGAGCCTATCTCAGAGGGCCTCTGAAAGACTCCACCCAGCAAGGTGTCAAAGCAGATGCTGAGACTCATAGCCAAACTTTGAGCAGGTGCAGGGAATCTTATTAAAGAAGAGGGAAATAAAAAACCTGGAGCGGACAGGAGCTCCACAGGAAGAACAACATAACCAAAAAATCTGGGCCCTAATTCTGAGACTAAATCTGAGACTAATACTCCAAACAAGGACCATGCATGGAGAGGTCATAGACCCACTGCACAGATGTAGCCTATGGTAGCTCAGTCTCTAAGTGAGTTCCCTATTAAGGGGAACAAGGGTTGTGTCTTATATGAAACTCAGTGGCTGACTCTTAGAACATACTTTCAAAAAGTATATCTGATAATGTGTTAACAATAAAAATGTAAATATGTAACAAGTTACAGAAAAAAAGTATATAAAGAAATTGATAAGATTTTTGGTTAAAAGAAAATGTAAAAGTGACCACCAAAAAATACTCAAAGTTGTCTGGTCAATTAAATATCAGAGATACGAAAATCAAAATTATAATGGAGTATTTCATACTTGTTAAGATGTCTATAAACACACTCAGAAGACAACACATGATGACTAGAACATGGATCAACAAGAAGAAATATGCTGTTCAGAAGGCACATAGCTTCTTATATTTCTGGGTCCATGACTCTGGAATCAAGGCTCAGTATCTGTTTTTCTCTCTCTTTTGATTTTGTCTTTTAACCTGATTCTTTCTTGTGTGCCTCTCTCTATTCATTCCTTTCTGACTACTTAATTTTCAATTGTTTTCCTTGCTATTACATTCAATTCACCCAAGCAGGGAAGAAAAGTCTCTCAAAATTCTAGCTAATATATATTGTTGATATATATATATATATATATATATATATATATATATATATATATATA
>NW_026594216.1:5030348-5175381 GCF_907164565.1 Psammomys obesus | reverse complement strand
ATATATATATATATATATATATATATATATATATATATATATATATAATTTAAAAGACAAATATGGTATTCACCTAATTTCCAGCCATTCCATCCTCTGTACTGTCAAATTCATCCCATTTCACCAACACAAGTTTTTTCTTTGTAAATTAAAATAAATGCATTAGGTAATTGGAACTAGGTGATACAGCTCTGAATCCAGGAACATAGTGTCTACTGACAGCTAAAGTGAAAAAGCCAGTTTATTTTTTTTTTTTGTTTTTCTTCCAGGATCTGATTTTCAGTGAACCCCCAGCTCTGACTGAGTCAGTTGTCATCTCAAATACATGCCTTCTTGTCTATGGAGATGCTGGTGGCACTCGGTCTAAATCCTACCACCAACACCCTTTGCCCTTTAGGATTCTATGTGTATAGATTATTAATGGTGTGTGTGTGTGTGTGTGTGTGTGTGTGTGTGTGTGTGTGTGTGAGAGAGAGAGAGAGAGAGATTGATATCAATAAATTATGAAAATATTGGCAGTTTTAAAATATAAAAATCAATTTTTCTGTGTTATTTTCTTTAAACAACAGTGATTATAATTTCTTTCTATACATTGAAAATGCATGTATCTATCTAAAATATGTTCTTTTTTCCTTTTTGTGATTCATTTATATTATTTTTGTTTTACCTATAAGTATGTCTCCACAACATGTGCATGCAGTTCTGGCAGAGGCTGGACAGGATGTGTCAGATCCTGGGTCTAGAGGTATAGACAGCTGTGAGCACCCATATGGGTGCAAGGATATAAATTCTTGTCTTCTGGATGAGCAGCCAGTGCTTTTAACTGCTGAGCTATCTCTGTAGCCCCAGTCTCTTTTGCAGTAGACCAAATGCATGCAACTGATCATAAGACTAACAAAATGGAATGTCAAAGATGAAAAAATTCCTAGTCAGTTTGAATAATTTCGTTCTTTACCTATAACCTTCAAGTACTTACTTCAATATGGGAGAAATAGTTCACTCAATCTTTAAGCAGAGAATAGAAGCATGGACATACAAGACGCGATAGACTACCCAGAGACATGTTAAGGGAAATAAAGACCATTCCCCCCTAGTGTTGGGGAAGGCATTGCCAGGCCAGAGGAAGAAGATGCAAGAAGTTCTGCTGAAACTTGATAGACTGGGGTCAGATGGTGGGGGTAGGAAGATGCCCCCTTCTGAGAAGTAGGGGAGGGGAATAAGAGGGAAGAGGTAAGGAAGGTGGAACCAAGAGGAGACTAAGCAGGGGGCTACAATCGAGATGCAAAGTGAATAAATTAGAAAAACTAAATTTAAATTAAAAAAAATTAAAAAAGAAAAAAGGCAGCTCAAATCTTTTCATGATTTTGTATTTTTTTTTCTAGATTGTAAATATAAGCTCCATGAGAAGAGGATTCCATTAATGAATTTCATTTAACCTTGGTAATATCATTGAGGGAAAAAAAAAGACATAATAATGTTTTTCATTAGTTGACATTTTATTCCACTAAATTTTCAAGTGAACAACTTGAGCAAATACCAGATAAACTACTGTTTTAAGTATAAAAGTTGGTTGCCACGAATTATAAAATTTTATTTCTAGTTATGAACAGTGACAGAAGACTTTTTCATGGTTTACTATTTATTAATCACCACTAGAGGGCAGGGTTATTTCTCAATTTTACTAAAATTTGATTCATTAATTTTGACTCTAGCAATATAATGGAATTATACTTACAGTTTTTGTCAACATTTTACTAGAGTAATTTCTATACATTACCATTTCATATGTATCTTAATAGAGCTCTTTCTCTTATTTTTAATTCACAAATTTTATCTACTCAACATATTATCTTATCATTTAAGGGCATTCATAGTCCGTACACAGAGGCTACTCTGAGTTTAGCCATCTATATTGATATGACTATGTATTAAACACTTATGAAATCAAGAAAAACAACAAATAACACAGTATTTAAGCTATAACAGGTTGCTTTACTTAAGCAGTATTTCCAATTTTACATATCAGCAATCATTTCTGGTACTAGCCATTTTCTTAAATGCCATTATTTTCTTTTCCAAACTAATTCCTACTCTCCTATGCAGTACTTAAATATGTACATTTTTTTATTTTTCTGTGGCTACTTCTATCTCATAATGTGTGTTATCTCAAATAGCCTTCCCCTGTTTTTTTTTGTTTTGTTTTGTTTTTTGTTTTTCTTTTTTTCCCTATGCTTGCTAACTCTCTGGATACTACTTGAGAATTGTGAATACAAGTCTCCTCATCTTCTTTGATCCCTTGCTGGGTGGAGTCTGTAGAGGACATTTGTGATAGGCTCGTTCTCCTGTTCCGTCTCTTCTATCACTTCCAGTATCTACCCTGTTTTCTTTTCTGAATGAGAATTAAACATCTTCCGTTGGGTCCTCCTTGTTTTTTACCTTCCTTAAGTCTGTATTTTAGTATGTTTATCCTATATTATATGTCTAATATCCATTTATAAGTGAGTATATACCATACATGTCTTTCTGATTCTGAGTTACCTCACTCAGGATGATGTTTTACAGTTTCTACCATTTGCCTACAGATTTCATGATGTTTTTAATAGCTGTATAGTACTCCATTGTGTGATTGTACCATAGTTTCTGTATCCATTCTTTGGTTGAGGGACATCTAGGTTGTTTCCAAATTCTGGCAATTACAAATAAGGCTGATACAAATATAGTTAAGCAACTGTCCTTTTTATATGGTTGAACATCTTTTGATTTTTATGCCCAGGAGTGGTATAGTTGGGTCTTGAGTTAGCATTTTTCCTAGTTTTCTTAGAAAGTGCCAGATTGATCCCCAAAATGGTTGTACAAGTTTACTTTCCCACTAGCAATGGAGGAGGGTTCCCCTTTCTCCACATACTCTTGTCATGCCCAAATCTTAAGGACACCAAAGACCACCAAGGAGCTGATTCCAATGAAAATGCAGTTGGGTCTTTTTATTACAAGCTCAAGCCTGAGTTTGGGTCCACACCATCACTAACACACCTATTGAAAGTAGAGCCCTGATCTCAAGTTAGGGGGTTGATTTATAAGTCCCAGTCCCTTCCAGCCCTCCCAAAGCAGGGGAATTCCAGCCTGGCATGTGTCTATTGGATGAAACACAAAAGGGGATATTGCATTGGCTGTGGGAAGACTTCAAAACCATTAAAGGTTGGGATTCCTTTGTTTGGCTGTCACTTGGGAAGAGGGGCAATCCAGGATGGTTCCCTAACAACTCTATCCCTAGTGGGCAGAAAAGAATGCAGCAAGGCTGATTCCTACCTGCATTGGCTGGACATGACTCCACCTGTCTGGCCTTTGTTCAGGCTTGTGCTTTAAACTTTAATCCAATAACCCAAAAAATTAATCTTTACTTCTCATTTTTTTTTACTCTCCATCATGTGTTGTCACTTGAGTTTTTTTTTTTTCTTTTAGCCATTCAAAGCCAAATTTTGGACAGAACACAGGGAGTCTTATGAAATATGGGGAATATAGAAGGAACCAGGGGGGACAGGAGCCACACAAGGATACCAGCAAAGCCAAAAAACTGAGCACAGCAGTGACTGCAGATACCGGTGCATCAACCAAAGACAATACAAATAACAAAGAAGATTATTTTCAATTAAGCTCGATATTTAAAACTCTTTTTATATGTTTCTTGTATTGTGTTCAGTCAAAGGGTAGGGGGTGGGAGCTCCCTTATTCTGAGGAAGAGAGGAAGAAGGGAATGACATGAACTTGGTTGCATGATACTTCATTAATTCTCCCTGGTTGGGATACAAGACACATACCTAGACATAGTAAAGGCAATATACAGCAGACCTATAGCAAACATCAAACTCAATGGAGAGAAACTTAAATCAATCCCACTGAAATCAGGGACCAGGAAAGGCTGCCCATTGCCTCCATATCTCTTCAACATAGTACTTGATTTCCTAGCTAGAGCAATAAGACAACTAAAGGAGATCAAGTAGATACAAATCGAAAAGGAAGAAGTCAAAATATCACTGTTTGCAGATGATATCATAGTATACATGAGAGAAAAATTCAACTAGAGAACTCCTTCAACCGATAAACACCATCAGCAAAGTGGCTGGATACAAAATCAATTCCAAAAAATCAGAAGCCCTCCTGTATACCAAAGACAAAAAGACAGAGAAAGAAATTAGGGAAACAAGACCCATCCCAATAGTCACTAATAACATAAAGTACCTTGGGGTGACTCTAAACAAACACATGAAACACCTGTTTGAAAAAAAACTTCAAGTCTCTGAAGAAATAAATTAAAGAAGATCTCAGAAGTTGGAAAGATCTCCCGTGCTCATGTATTGGTAGGATTAACATAGTGAAAATGGCCATTCTGACAAAAGCAATCTACAGATGCAATGCAGTCATTAAAATACCAACACAATTATTTATAGACCTTGAAAGAGAAATTCTCAATATCATATGGAGAAACAAAAAACCCAGAATTTCCAAAACAATCCTATACAACAACAGATCATCTGGAGGTATCTCCATCCCTGATCTCAAGCTGTACTACAGAGCAATAGTAATAAAAACTGCATGGTATTGGCATAGAAACAGAAAGGAGGATCAATGGAACCACATAGAAGACCCAGAAAAAAAACCCACACATCTATGCATATTTGATTTTTGACAAAGAAGCCAAAACCATTCAATGGAAAAAAGACAGCATCTTCAACAAATCATGCTGGTCCAACTGGAGGTCTATATGCAAAAAAAAAAAAAAATGAAAATAGATCCATATTTATCACCCTGCACAAAACTAAAGTCTAAGTGTATCAAAGACCTTAACATAAAACCAGACACATTAAATTGGTTAGAAGAAAAAGGGAAGAACCTAGAACTCATCAGCACAGGAGACTACTTCCCTGAAGAGAACACCAACAGCACAGGCTCTAAGATCAACAATAAATAAATGGGACCTCATGAAACTGAAAAGTTTCTGTAAAGCAAAAGACACTGTCATCAAAACAAAACTACAGCCTAAAGACTGGGAAAGGATTTTCACCAACCCTATATCTGACAGAGGGCTAATATCCAGTATATATAAAGAACTCAAGAAGTTAAAAAGCAACAAATCAAGTAATCCAATTAAAAATTGGGGCATGGAGTTAAATAGAGAACTCTCAGTAGAGGATTGTAGAATGGCAGAAAAACACTTAAAGAAATGTTCAACGTCCTTAGCCATCAGGAAAGTACAAGTCAAAACGACCCTGAGATTTCACCTTACACCCATCAAAATGGCTAAGAGCAAAAACTCAAGTGACAACACATGCTGGAGAGGATGTGGAGAAAGGGGAACCCTCCTCCATTGTTGGTGGAAATGCAAACTTGTACAACCACTATGGAAATCAATGTGGCGCTTTCTCAGACAAATAGGAATAGTGATTCCTCAAGATCCAGCTATACCACTCCTAGGCATATATCCAAAAGATGTTCAAGTACACAACAAGGATGTTTGCTCAACCATGTTTATAGCAGCTTTATTTGTAATAGCCAGAACCTAGAAACAACCCAGATGTCCCTCAGTTGAGGAGTGGATACAGAAATTGTGGTACTTTTACACAGTGGAATACTACTCAGTAATTAAAAACGAGAAAATCATGAAATTTGCAGGAAACGATCATCCTGAGGGAGATAACTCAAAAGCAGAAAGACACACATGGTATATACTCACTTATATAGACCTATAAGACAGAATAAATATACTGAAATCTATACACCTAAAGAAGATAAACAAGAAAGAGGACTTGGGATAAGATAACCAATCCTCACTCAGAAAGACAAATGGGATGGACATTGGAAGTAGGAGAAAATAACAGGACAGGAGTCTACCACAGAGAGCCTCTGAAAGACTGTATCTAGCAGTGTATCAAAGCAGATATTAAGACTCATAACTAAGCCGTCGGCAGAGTGCAGGGAATCATATGAAAGAAGGGGGAGTTAATAAGCCCTGGAGAGTACAGGAGTACCACAAGGACAAAATATATCAGGGCACAGGTGACTTTCATGAGACTGTTTTTCCAACCAAGGACCATGTATGGGTATAACCTAGAACCCCTGCTCGGATATAGCCAACAGTAGCTCAGTGTCCAAATATGTTCTCTAATAAGGGGAACAGGGACTATTTCTAACATTAAATTAATGGCGAGGTCTTCAACTACCTCCCCTTGCTCCCCCAGGGAGGAGCAGCCTTGCTAGGCCACAGAAGAGGACATTGCAACCAGTCCTGAAGAGACTTGATAAGCTAGGGTCAGATGAAAGGGGAGGAGGTCCTCCTCTATTAGTGGACTTGGAAAGGGGCAGGGAGAAGATGAGGGAGGGAAGGTGGGATTGGGAGGGAATGAGGGAGGGGTCTATGGCTGGGATACAAAATAAATAAGCTGTGATTAATATAAAAATAAATAAATTAAAATAAATGTAAAAAAAAAATTTCCCTGATTGGGCAGCCCACAGAGGAAAAGGATCCAGGCTTCTTGAAGGGACCTGATAGGCTAGGGTCAGACGGTAGAGGAAGGAAGATGTCCCATATCAGTGGACTAGGGAAATAAATCAAATAATTGTAAATGATAATAATAATAATATTTAAAATAATTGTGATGACACATTACATGCAACACTGAATAGAGGTTCAATAAAATGGAGAGACAATCAATAAAAGATAGTGACAATGTTATATTGACAGAAACATAAATGAACAATTATTTAGTAATGTAATATCTTTCTTATTTTACTGCATTCAATTACATGTCAATGTAATACAAATAATTTTTATTTTAATATTAATTTTTTATTTTAATATTTTAATACATATTAAAATACTATTTAGACAATAATAACAACAAACATATTATCAGTTAAGCTTGATTTTTAAAGCTCTCTTTGTTTCTAGTATTGGGCTCAGTGAAAGGATGAGATCCCCTCTTCTGAGGAACACAAGAGGGAGGAAATGTGGGAGGAAGGATGGGACTAGGTGGAGAGGAGGGAGGGGCCTATGACAGAGATGTAAATTGAGTTATGTCATAAAAAATAAGAAAAAAGAGAAAATTGTCTTACTATTTAAAAGAACAGTGAAATTAAAAACATACAAATTCCAAACACTGTATTTTATTTCAAATTATATTTAAGTATGTGTGTTTGTTTATGGATGTATGCATATGGTTGAAAGTGATTTGAGTCCAGAAGCACCAGATCTCCTGAAACTGCCTGATATTTTCGCTGGGAAGAGAACTTAGGTCCTTTGCAATAAGCAACAAGGGATCTAAATTGTTGAGCTGCCTCTCCAGACCCCAAAACAAATATTGAATTTTTTCTTATTAATGGTTTTGCCCTGGTTGTGTTTAGAATTTAAAGCAACTAAAGAAAAGCAGCTATGTTTGGGGGAGAAGGTAGAGAAAGGGGAATATTTACATCATGCTGGAAAAATTAAAGTTAGTATAGCAATCATGTAATAATCTGTAAGGCTCACAAATAAATGGAAAGTAAGACTGCAGTTTGACTCAGAAATCTCAGTAGTAGGTACAATTCCAAAAAAGGAAAGTGAACTGTACTTTAAGGTTTATTGAATAGGTTTAAAATACTAATTCATAGCTTCCAATGATTTATTTATGGGTGTTCTTATAAAAAAATTAGTTAGTATAGTGATCATATTCACCACTGAATCTACTTATAATTAGAATAAAATTACATTATTTATCCTGTTCCCTTTTCCTCTCTCTAACTCTGGCTGGACTCTCCACTGTCTCTCCATTTTTTTGCTTTATTTTCTTTAATTTTACACACACACACACATACACACACACACATTCACCTCACTATTTGTGAATGATCTCAGGATTGACTACTTGGTATTCGATAACTAATTCAGGACTCTACCTTCAGGAAAAATATTTCTACTCTTCTCAACATTCCATAGTTGTGTTAAGTATAATATCTAGACTTGAAGCCTCTTGAACAGCCCCCCTTCTAGTGATCATATCTATAATTGTCAACGAGAACAAGTCTGCTTTGGTTTTAACCATGTTAATTCATGAGTATAGTCTTTCTGACACTTCTGGTAGACACAATCTTATGGTAAATTTCCTGTTCCTCTGGCTCTTAAAGTCTTTTTATCTCCTCTTGCATAACGATTCATAAGTATTAAAGGAAGGAAACATACATGTTTCAGCAGTGCCTAGGCACAATATAATCTCTGTATTAGATGTTGTAGTTTTTTTGTAATGGTATGTTGCAAAAAGAAGTTGCTTTTATGAGAAGTGAGAACTAAACATATCTGTGGTTATAAAGATATTTAGAACCTAGCTAGAAATTTTCCTAGTTCAGTAAAGTGGTACATGTAAGCACTCTTTCAGTATGATATCTTCATTTGCTCTGTCTAGTTGGCTTGGTTTCCATTGCCAGACATAATTACCCTCTTGTTGAATACGCCTTAATACCAATCAGAGGGCCATTGATTACTACCAAGGCATGGATGCTATTATTGTCCAGTCAGAAGAAAAACATGCTTTGTTGATGGCTGTTGCTGTTGTGGCTAATAGGTACCAGAGACAAGTTGGTTAGTCAGGGTTGTCCAAGAGAATTTCAATACAGTATAGGCTATTGCTCCTGTACTTGGTTGCCTCAGTTGCCTCCCAGAGGTGGTAGGGAAGTTGCTATGATAAAAGATACCACACACTTTAAACACAGGGTCCAGAGAACATGGAGCTAGAACTGACCTGAATGTCTTCTCACTGAGATCTAGGTCTATATTTTATGGTACCAGAATTTCCCATGCAAGCTTCCAAAGGTGTTACCAAAAGGTCATCCCAGCTGTTATGCTTAAGAACCATATTGATAGATAACATCATCATTATCAGTTATCCCTTGACTTATTCATTAAATAGTGAATAGAAAAATGTATGTGCATCCCATTTGCCTTTCTGAATGAGGGTTGATCATCTTACCCAGGGTCCTCCTCCTTGCTTATTTTCTGTAGGTGTACAGATTTTAGTATGTTTCTCCCATATTATATGTCTAATATCCACTTATAAGTGAGTATATACTATGAGTGTCTTTCTACTTCTGGAATGCCTCACTCAGGATGATCTTTTCTAGATCCCACCATTTGCCTGCAAATTTCATTATTTCCTTGCTTTTAATTGCTGAGCAGTATTCCATTGTCTAAGAGTACCACAGTTTCTGTATCTATTCCTTTGGTCACCTCTCCCTGAGGGGGGGAGGAGCCTTATCAGGCCACAGAGGAAGACAATGGAGTCAGCCCTGATGAGATCTGATAGGCTAGGGTCAGATAGAAGGTGAGGAAGACCTCGCCCATTAGTGGACTTAGAAAGGGGCAAGGAGGAGATAAGGGAGGGTGAGATTGGGAGGGAATGAGAGAGAAAGCTACAGCTGGGATACAAAGTAGTAACTAATTAATATAAAAAAAATAAAATAAAAAATTCATCGGGGAAAGAAAAATATATGTGTACATATATTCTTAATTATAACAGAGTATTAATATATAGTTAGTTGTGTGTGCCTGTAGGATGAAATTTTGTAGCATACCCAGTTTTTCTTTCTTAAAATATCTGCTGTTCTAGATGAAGTGACTCTTATTGTTTGTGACCCCTGGGAGTGATTGCTCATGTCCTTGAGTTCATTTACTAACATAGGGATGTAAATATTTAGGAGAATATATAGGTAATTCATCTGTGACTACCATTATTATAAATACATATAAATATTTACAGTGTATTTATTCCATGTTGTCTGTGGTGGACTTGGTATAATAAAACCATAGTGACTTTATATAATTCTTATCTGCAGCCTTCAGTATATTCAAGTTTTTGACAACACAATAGGAAAAACATTACGGCTTGCTACACTGAGAATTCAGGGACACATAATCAGTCTAAATATAACCCACATTCCTGAGAGACAGACAAACTTAAAATTAGAGCTATGAGTAATTTAAAAGTGGCTTAAAGAAATACGCATATTAAAAATCCTAAGAAGAAAAATAGAGAAGTAGTTAATTATCTTCTCTTTCTAATTCCATTTGCATAGAAAGGCTTCATGGTATATTTAAATGATTTTTTTCACACATTATGCTACATGTGCTACTAGTGAAGAAATACAAGTAAATTAACCTTAAATGATTTGTTCTGGAGATGTATCAGAAACTAAATATAAGTTACTGAAGTACAATCTCTGTTTGTAGCCTGAGAAATTATGTCATTGTGTCTTACATCTTTGTTTTCTTCCTAGGCTGATTTTTTTCTTTTTGAGAAAGGATTACAATCATTTTTAAAAATATAAAAAGTAAGAACTCCTCAGATACTGTCTTAGGCATTTGGTGTGAACTTGGCTTTTTAAAAGTAATATTTATGCTTCTCTAACTAGGCTGTATTTATATCAATTCCCTTAGGTTAGAAATATACTCCAGCAATAGAAATAATGATGTTGGGAAGTAAACTCAGTAGAAGGGTTTCTACTTGCTATTCTTAGTCCAAGGAAGACTATATCGGTCCTGTTATATCAAATGTCTGCCTTGTTGACTGCATCAGAAGTCCCATAAGGTGTTCATCACTTCTGTAGTCTTTCAAGCAGTTAAAAATTAATAAGAGATCATCCCGAGTGAGGCATCCCAGAAACAGAAAGACACACATAGTATAAACTGACTTGTAAGTAGATACTGTATATATAATATGAGATAACCTACAAAAATCTGAACACCTAAAGAAGGCGAGCTAGTAGGAGGATTCTGGGTAAGATGATCAGTCTTCACTCAGAAAGGCAACGAGACAGACTTTGGAAGAAGGGGAAAACAGGAAAACGGACAGGAGCCTTCCACGGAGAGCCTCTGAAAGTCTCTAACCAGCATTGTATAAAAGCAGATAATGAGACTCAGAAACAAACTTTGGGCAGAATGCAGGGAATCTTAGGAAAGAAGAGGGAGATAGTAAGACCTGGAGAGGACAGGAGCTTCACAAGGAGAGCAACAGAACCAAATTATCTGGGCACAGGGGTCTTTTCTGAGACTGATACTCCAACCAAGCACCATTCATGGATATAGCCTAGAACCCCTGCTCAGATGTAGCCCAAGGCAGCTTGGTATCCAAGTGGGTACCCTAGTAAGGGGAACAGGGTCTGTCTTTGACATGAACTCAGTGGCTAGCTCTTTGACTGCCTCCCCTGGATTGGGGAGCAGCCTTGCCAGGCCACAGAGGAGGACAATACAACCAGTTCAGATGAGATCAGATAAGCTAGGGTTAGATGAAAGTGGAGGAGGACCTCCCCTATCCATGGACTTGTAGAGGGGTATAGGAGGAGAAGAGGGAGGGAGGGTGAGATTTGGAAGGGAGGAGGAAGGGGGCTACAGCTGGGATACAAAATGAATAAACGGTTATTAATATAAAAAATAAAAATTTAAAAATATCAAAAAAATTCTCAAGATAAGAGTACCCTGTTCTGTGTTATAGACATAAATACTAAGAAGGTGATTGATAGCATGACCATTTAGTATAATTAACGATATCAAATTCTACACTAGGGCTTATGACTTCTGAATCCATTGTATTTTGGACATGATTCAAAAATCAGTCATGAAATTCTACCATGTTGAACAAACCTCAAATCCAGTAATAGTAATAATAATAAAAATAACAATAATAATAATGATAAATTATATTTACAGTGAACAGAGTTCAATGGAGACACATATAATTCGTTAAAATGCTAAGACAAATACACTGGCTTCTCAGCCCTAGTTGATTCATCTGTTTTAACTCATGCACAGCCAATGCTCAAAGGCATATTTTAAAAGAGAAGGAAGGGGAAATATAAGAGCTGGAAGATGGAGAACTGTTATGACATGCTTCCTTTTAGACAGGACATTGCTGTCACAGTCATGAACTCACAACAGTCATACCTGTTCAAGGTTAAGCCAGCCATAATAAAGACATTGGATATGGTAGATGATCCTTAGTCCCCACACCACTGACAAACTATAGAAAATCGATATTTCTTAAGGTAAAAAATTGTTCTTTTTGTTGATGTGGTGTTACCAGTGGGACTCCCATGTTGAGTGGATTGGGCCATCCATGCACATATTGGCAGCACTAATTGGAGTTAGTGGGCTTACAAAAACCAGACAAACAAATGGAAAAACTATGAAGATTGGAAGGGTTGGGTTAGTTACAAGGGCACAAATGACGAAGTTAGAGGTAGGTAATGAGGATATGTAGTAACATATTTCAATGTGTGCATGCATTAATTTTTAACTAAAAACTTGAGAAATAGCAGATGCACTATGCTTATGCTACCCTTCTTTAGTTCATTTTAAAAAATGCATGATGCTCACAGAAAAAAGAAAAAAAAGTCTATAGGCAGCTAAGGAATAAGATCAGAGGAAAGGATTTTTTCCAGGGAAGAAAACACCAATTGATCTACTATCAATGTATAATCCATGGAAACAAATATACAAGTAATAGTACACAGAATATGTAGTTTGTATTTAGGACTAGCTACGGTAAGACACATATGTGCAAAAATCAATGATTGTAAGAGAGCAAGGAGAGGTATATAAGTAGGTTTGCATGGAATGAAGGGAAAGGAGAAATGCTGCAATAATATTGTAGTTTCTTAAAGGTAGAAGATACAATTCTCATGTGAATGATTCAGTTTGTACACTAAAAAGATATTGGATTCCTAGCCCAAAAGGTGAGAAGTCAAATCTGAGAGACTCATATCTATGCCATGCTAAAAATAGTGTTTATTTTAAGTCTCCAAATTCAGTTGGTCTTTCAGAGCTAGCACTTTTTGTTCAACACAATGTGTATGGATCTTTTTCCAATTATATTTTAGGTGTTCATTGAATAAGCAGATTTCCTTTGCCATGGAAGTCATGCATTTTTCTTTTCTCTTTTTAAATTTTAATATATGTAATTAATTTTCTGGCCAAAGTAGGATCTTAAGAAAATGAAGATGAAATTTCCTTACCCTGCTACTCTCATTGCAATGTCTTATAATTATCTGCATAGCAATGTTACCCAACACACAGTTTACTCATAGATTTAGGGAATACATACTAAATCTGCAATGTTTAATGCACTACTGTTTTGCAGAAAACTTTACTAAATAAATATCAGCCTATTTGTATTTACAACTATGTCAGTATATGTGTTTAAAATTTGGGAGTAAAGAACATGGATATTTTATGAAAATTAATACCCTTTCAGGTAATCCTAATTCCTTCTTGTTTGACACTGGCAAGTATCTAAATAAAATTATTGATATACTATTACAATTTAAGTTTTACATACTCAATTATCACATAAGATACCTTTGCACAATTGATTCTCATGAGATTCCAATATAATGTTTGAGGAAACATTCATTTTTAGTTTCCCAGTGAAAGATCTATGGCATGGAATGTGTTTATATACTTGCATGCCTTTGGGATGTTGACCTGAACAAAACTATAGAACCTGTAAATTAATAAAGGGAAAGTGTGTTTTTCATAAGACATCAGTGTTTGAAGAAAATATTGGATATACTCATTTGACAAGGATGCATACATACACAAAAGTCCCCCCCATATACAAGCATGCAGAAATGTAAAAACGTATTTACCTTTTTCAAAAGTAAGTTCCAGATTTAAGTCTCTAAAGCAGTTTTAGCTGGGAAAAGAGAGCATGTAAGCAATCACAAAGCACAAACGGTCGTAATGATCAGGCACTTTTAAAATAGCATTTGCCTATACAAGGCATTTAGGCTTTTTGAAATAATTGTTCTTGCTAGAGAAGAAATCCCAGGTACAAGATTTATTACAGCAGAAAAGTAAAAGAGTAATACTCTGTCAAAGAGTATTCGAGAGATATCAAAATGAGGCTGAATCCAACTTATGGGGAACATGCTGATAATATCTTGGTAATAATGTCATCAAAATAAATAATTATGTAATGATGGAACATACCATACAATAAATTAACATAATTGGTTCTAAACCTGTAGATTCTGAACAAAATTCGAAATGTCCGATGAGAAATGAGATATCTACAGAGCTTGTCTTGATTTGATGTCAACATAAATAGGATCTGGAACTGAACAATGACTGTATCCTAGATGATGGGGATGTTTAACCTGTGTTCCAAACAGAAGCCCATGATGTGAACACCATCATTAGAAAATTCAGGTAATACTAAATCAAGATTACTTTGCAAGCAAACTAAGCTTTCGGAGGGGTGGAAAAACTAAGCTTTCATCTTCTACAGCACTGAGGGCATAAAATGAAGACTGAAAGAAAAGGAATTCTAGATACTAGAGAATAAGTCGAGACATTCTGGAACTGATTCCCTTATTATAAAATATAGGAATGGTTATTGTCTTATAGGTTTAGATTGAAGGGGAAGTATTGACAGTATTTCAATAAGATCTTTTTTTTTTTAATCTTTTATTTTTTTTTTATTAATTACACTTTATTCATTTTGTATCCCCCCATAAGCCCCTCCCTCCTCCCCTGCCGATCCCACCCTCCCTCCCCTTTCTGCATGCATGCCACTCCCCAAGTCCACTGATAGGGGAGGTCCTCCTCTCCTTCTTTCTGATCTTAGTCTATCAGTTCTCATCAAAAGTGGCTGCATTGTCCTCTACTGTGGCCTGGTACACCCACTAAAAGCTGTACATCTAAACAAACTAAGCAAAAGAGAGGACCCTAACTAAAATGTTCAATCCCCATCCTGAAAGGCAAAGAGGATGGACATCAGAAGAAAACGAAAATAGGAAACAACCTTGGAACCCGCTACAGAGGGCCTCTGAAAGCCAGAAGAAAACAGGAAACAACCTTGAAACCTGCCACAGAGGGCCTCTGAAAGCTTCTGCAGTATAGACTGTCAAAGCAGATGCTGAGCCTGATGGCCAACTGATGGGCAGAGTGAATGGAATTTTATGTAAGAAGTGGGAAATAGTAAGAGCTGGAGGGAACGGGAACTCCACAAGCAGAGCAACAGAACAAGATAATTTGAACACAGGGAACTTCCCAGAGACTCATACTCCAACCAAGGACTATTTGTGGAGATGACCTGGAACCCCTGCACAGGTGTAGCCCATGGCAGTTCAGTGTCCAAGTGGGTTACATAGTAATGGGAAGAGGGACTGCCTCTGACATAATCTGATTGGCCTGCTCGTTGATCACTTCCCCCTGAGGGGGGAGCAGCCTTACCAGGCCACAGTAGAGGTCAATGAGATCTTTTATGATTAAAACGACAGCTCTCCCTTTCTAGATGTGAAAAAAATTTCAATAAAGGGAACTGTCAAAATAAGGATGATGATTTTATCTTGTTGTTAGATCCTATGGTTTAGAATAGTTAGAACTCAGAGGAGATAGTCATTTCTGTTCTGTAATATGTGAAGATTTTAGTAGAAAATGTTAGATTTCTGAGAGCTACAATCTTCCACAACCTTTCAAAGTACATAACATAACTAGTGTTTTACATTGTCTGCTGACTTGGTACACAGACTTTCCATGTTTACACATGAGTTGCTTCAGAGCAAGGCTACTTGATTTGAATATTGGGTGTCCCAAAAGAATAATAAGACATTACTATCATCATTTGAAATTCATTCTAAAATATAACAAAGCCATTTAGCTTCAGGGAAAAAGTATAAATTTCTTCTTGCTTTCCATCCCCCCAGACCAACCTTAGATATTTGTTATGAAAAAATAAGATACTCACGTAGTAAGAGGCTGTGAATTAGAAAATTTGATATGCAGCCATCTCATGGTGAGAAAGTAAAATCTGCCCCTTGTATACATATTATGGCTTTGATAGATATGCTACAATTTCATATGATTGTAAGTACATCTGGCAAGTTAATATTCAATGTTGATGGGCATTATATTGAGAATATGTCCCTCAAATATGGATGGAAATTACCTGTTCTTACAATTTTCTTCACATTTTTAATTTTCTGAAAATCAACTTTAAGAATCTACATAAATATCTAACAAACTAAATGATGGTTTAAAAATAATTGTTCTTGTGAAATGGAAATTAAGGACATTTAAAATTGTACCCATGTATGCAAATGTAATATCGAGATTATGAATATAGGGATTTAAAAATATTAATTAGATATTCAGTGTCAATCACAGGCATCCTTGCTCTCTATTATACTTTCTGCTATCAGGGTACATAGAAATTCATGGAGAAAAATTTAACTTACAGAGTTAAACACTTTATGAATGAATTTAAGTAGGAATTGGAATGGCAAATATCCAGATGGAAAAATGGCTAAGTGAGCATTAAATGTTTTGATAATGACACCTTCAAAACAATCTAGTTGATAGAATAAGTAAATTAACTGAGAGAATTGCATGAGCATATCTGAAACACTAGAATAATGTTTTATGAAGAAATGGAAATGCAATGTTCTTTAACAGTGCATAATTTATCATTACTAATTGAGGTATAATTGTGAGTTTTAACTTTAGTATTTAATGTTATAAATAGAATTTTGTACTTCAGATATCACACTTTTGGCACAGTTATACTGAACAATAGATCACAGTTGTTACAGAGAGCATCTCTAGGGCTGCATTATTCTCCTACTCCAGTTGGGACCTTATGTGAAAGATCCAAATTCTTCAAGATGTCTTTTTCTTATTTTAGCATCATGGACACCCTATAACAATGTTGTGAAACAATAGGCCTAATATATAGAAAAACAACTATTAAAAAGTTAATACTTGGTTAGCATCATTGCTTATAAAAATATATATGATGGTAATTACAATAGTTGGAATAGGAAACCCTAAGATTTATTTCATGGAACCCACAAAAGGAATCTTGCTATGGCTTCAGGGAAGTATTACAGTATCTCCAAGTAACAGAAATGGGGGCAGCTCCTACTTGAACTAGAAAATAATTTATCCTCAAAATAAAAGTTTAAAACATTTTTATTTGCCTATTTCATCGAGAACACAGTGACTTTTAAAGATAAGACAAATACAGCTAATATGGAAGAAAATACTCTTCAGTTTACAAAGACAGGATTAAAGAGTCACACACCAAAGCTGTCTTCTTAGCTCTAATGCTCAAATGTTGCTTTAAATTCCCTAGTGGAAGATAAATGCTAATTAATATCAGGATCCACTTTTTAATTTTCAAAGCAGAACTGTCCAGTGGAATTACAATGAGAGTTTATTTGTGTAATTCAAATGCTAAGAAAAGCCCTACTGCAGAGAAAGAAAATGAGCTAAGTGTGATGGTACTAATATCAGCCCAACTCTGCAAGAGGCCAAGAGAGTGAGAAAGGAAAACTCCCCACACGTTCAACATAAGGAAATTCTGTCCTCCGCAAAATATGAAAACGTGAAGTTATTAACGCTTTATTTTATTTGAATCAGATATTCAAAATATTTCAAAACACTACAAATATTTTAAATCATTGACTTCCCTATAGTGTTTGAGGTAGGTCAAACCTCTTACATGTTTTTATATCTTAGCTTGGCTTAAATTAAAAAAAATTTCCAATATCTGCGTACCACTTAATAAAGGGCATTTCACTGATGTGAGTGTATACCACAGGCCTGTCTTCCTAAGAGTGAGTATATTGTATGCTCATTAAATTCTTTCAATAGCTCATAAAGGAAAGCGTAGTGTTCAATAACAATATATCTCACTATAAATTGGACCTACAATGATGCTTAGGTAATGTCTCAAGTTCATGAATATACTAATTTCATAGGTATAAACTGATATGAGAGTGACACTTAATATTTGAAAACAAATAATATAGCTTCTATTTCCCCCAAATATTGACTTTTTTCATTTTATAAATCTCTACTAAGTTAGCAAGAATTTTTTTTTAAACAGTGTATATTGACCTCAGATGCCATATTCTCTTATTCCCAGTATGACTAATGTTTTGTTTTGTTTTCGTTTGGTTTGGTTTGGTTTTTTTAGGCTTTGAAACCAAATAAAATTTACTACTTAAATTTCCCTCCGGGACTTCTAACAGATTTCTTCTGTTCTGAACCAGTGGAGAATAACAACAGGCAGTATAATTCCTCTGTGTCAGAAACTACCCTCACTCCTTCTGCTGTCTGCTGTAGATAGCCTCTATCCAGTTTCTCACTGAATCTCCAGAAATTTAACAGTCAGCAGAGCAACAGCCCCTACACACCACCCATCAGGTTTTACACAAAATTTCCTACCCAGCCAGGATTCATGGAGGTAATGAAGTGTTTCTATTACACCTCAGCAATAAGTACTATTTATTTCAGAACAGTGAAATGGACAATTCTGCCAAAACATCAGCCTGTCTTGAGACCTTGCCTAGAACATGCCAATAATGTTATTTTTCCTCCTTTTTAACTTATGACCCTTCCCAACTTTAGAAACTAGTGGTTTTTTTTTTTTATTTCTTTACTTTTCTTTCTTTTTTTTTTTTTTCAAATAGACGACATTTCTATTGTTCTCTGTGACTTGTGGGGAACACGGACTATTTCTAACAGGATCTCAAGGGCAGGCTGTTTGACCCCCCCCTCCCCCCGGGGAGGAGCAGTCTGTTAGGCCACAGAGGAGGACTTTGCAGCCAGCCCTGAAGATACCTGATAAAACAGGGTCAGATGAAAGGGGAGGAGGTCCTCCCCTATCAGTGGACTTGGAAAGGGGCAGGGAAGAGACCAGGGAGGGAGTGTGGGGTTGGGGAGGGAATGAGGGAGCGGGATACAGCTGGGACACAGAGTTAACAAAATGTAACTAAAAAGAAAAAAATAATAATAATAATTTAAAAAAAAAGACCACAAGCACTCCCTTGTTAGAACATGCATGTTGTTGGAGGAAAGCTCAGAACTGAGTTTGGATAATGTATGTCTTGCACACGCACGATGCATTTACCGGAGGGGCCCTCACACCGTTCAAGAATGATTTACCAATCACATATGAATCCTCTCAGTGTGCACAGAGGATATGTGTGAGCTACACAGTGTTTACCAGTAAGTTTTGTTCTCTTGTTAGAAAAAGAAGAAAAGAAAGAAGCCCAGTCTTGTCATCTGGAGTTGCTGTGACAGTCTGCACAAGCGCGGGCAAACTTGCCAGCTGTGGCTGTGCACATTAGGACTTATCTCTCAGGTTCCATGTACATTTAGATGGAATTGAGGTAGAGGAAAGCCTGCCTCCTTCAGTTACTTCCTCCTCTCCTTCGTTTTCTTTTTCTTTTTCTTTTTTCTTTTTTTTTTTTTTAGTATCTCTTGTTTTTTTTCCACATGTTTTTATTAGTATTGTTTTTAAATGCTGGATTAGACTAGGAAAGTTTTTCTTACCATTTTTTCTCAGTATTCAATATAAGATACCCTTTCAAAATTAGATACAGATTTTTTTTTCAAAAATATATTTAGATCACATTAGCTACCCATTCTCCAGTTAAATTTGCTTGAATCAAATAATACTTTCATCCATTATAGGTAAAGGATTGACCATCTACTTTTATTGTTGCATGTAGACAGAGCTGACACAGAAATACCTTGTAGAAATCTGTGGTATTTTGAAAGAGACTGTCTCATATAAGCTCTGACGTTTGGTTACTTGCCCCACATTTGGTGCTGTTACTTGGGGAGGCTTGGGAGAGGTGGCCATGTTTGAGGAAGTGCATCAGTGAGAGCACAGTTTTAGATTTCAAAGCCATGTGCCATTTTTGTTTATTTCTCTCTGCTTATTTCTTATTGTCTGAGTTGTGAGTCTTCCACCACCATTGCCTACTGCCTGATGGCATGATGCACGGACACTATGAACTCTTACAGTGTTAGAATCATGATCGCAAATAAACTTTCCCTTAGGTAAATTATCTTGATGGTGGTGTTTTATCATAGCAAAGGGATGAAAACTATGACAGTTTTATTTTTTTTTTAATATAAGGTCAGTGTTAAGCGTCAATATCTATTACTGTTTTTTTTTTAAGATAAAGAAATCAGTTTACAATATGCCAATCTATGCTCATGATAAAAAATGGTTTTAGTAATTTTCAGTGAAATGCTGTTCTGTCCTTTAGAATTCTTCTTACTTCTTCTTGGTTAACTTAATAAAAGATTTAAATACAGTAAAATTTGCTCTTTCTGAATTATAATATTATCCATATCCACTTTATTATGCATATATTTATATGAATAAGATATACACTAATTGATTGGAATACAGTGGTTAAAAGAGTGGTGAACTGGAGTTGCTAACAGGAGACAGGTAGTGAATAGAGAGAGTATTCATGATACCTCAGAAGTCTGACAATAAAAAAGCCTAGTGGTGAGCCACAGATTGATATCAATGTTACTCCCTCTTAAAGGGTCAGATAACATCTCAGATGAGAGAATGGGAACAAAAAAAAATCATAAGAGACAGAGGATGAGAAGGACTACTGTGAAATGATGTCTTCTGGTCATGATGAGGCTAGGGCACACACGAATCCACATCAGCTGCAGTTACTTGTAGAAACCCTGCACAAGACCAAAACAGTAAGCATGCCTAGCCAGCCATGCTAGAAGAGGTACCATGGCTGTAGAGGTCATCAACTCAAGAGGAAAACTTACCAGCACTATTTTCCTAAAGCAATCTATTTCATAGCCATGTTCTTAATAAGTATCTTTACATTTAAAGATATTTGTAGCTTTCACTTAACGGTAAATAAACTTCCTTTTGAGATAAATAGAGACTAAACCAGAGTTCTGTAAATTGGTCAAAATAAAAACAAATAACCATGTGGTCTCTAGCTCGAAGGCTCAGAAGATTATGGAATAAGAAGGTAGTTTTACAGTAGGAGTGAGATGATCTGGATGCCTGCTGCCAGATATATTCTAGACATGACATAGAAGCTCTATCTGTGAAGTCTCAGCAAAATGGTAACTTAAAAAGCCTAATGAAAACCTCAGAAGGCCACTGATAAGGAAATTGCGTAAGACATCATCCCTCAATGTAAAATGGCGGGCAATCAGTAGGGGTTGAGAGGGAGAGAATCGGCTTTCTTTTGGAAGAACAGAGAATCAGTTTGCACCTGGGTCACGCTGTTTAACAGATTATTCAATCCTAAATGGTCAACCCTAAAAACATGTATATATGAATAACACTCAACAAGATCAGTAAATTATGTGTGTATGTGGTGTATGTGCATTTGTAAGAAAAAAATAATTTAAGGTGAAGACGTTATGAATTTGAAAGTTATTGCTGCGGCATTCTCAGCTGAATCTATTAGCTCAAAAAGCAAGCACAAACTAAAAAGTTTACTAATTAACTATTTAAAATTTTTCATGTGGTTTACAATACCAATTTAAAAAATTTTCCTTTGCTTTAATATTTTCCTTTGAAGATTAAAGAATTTACTCATTCATAAATACTATGGCATGGAGTTGAAGAAAATGCCTGAGAAATTGGATAGTGGAAAATAAGTAAATATAGCAACCATGTATGAAATTCTTAAAAATTAAGAAATTATTCTAGCCTGTAGCACTGATGGGCTCTTGGCTCCAGCTCTGAGGAAATACTTGTGCTTGATGGTTACTGAAAGAGGAAAGTTTTTTTGTTTGTTTGTTTTTTGAAAGGATACCTACTGGTAAGGCTTTGTTAGATGGCTTAACATCCGTGCACTGATGGGCACAAAAATTGGACCCAGTTGGTTATAAAATAGTAAATAATAAGAAGAGATCATGAAATTGTGAGGTATGCAGAGAAGAGATTTGGAGAGTTGGTGGGAGCTCGTGTGTTATTTTTAATATATATTGTATACTTGTATGGTTTTTTTCTCATAGTGAAAAGAGTAGAAAATTAAAAGTAACCAACCAAAAAAAAATAATAGTACATTTGCCTGGGCTGGTTGTTAATGTTGCAATGGAGAGGTATGGAAAAGAAAATACGTGCTAAGGAAACACATCCCCAAATACATTTCATATAATTAAATTTTTTTTTATGAATGCTCAATACAGTCTAATGTATCTACTCTAAAAAGTAAACTTAAATTCTGTATTCCAGAAATATGAATTTGTATACAGTCCAAAATGCACTTAGTAATTCCTTATGTTAGATGAACAGAAATGGCTGTAAAAAATTTATTCTATAAAACATGAAATGAGAAACTATTGGGACAGATTTTCATCATCTAAGGACTTTAGATCATTAACCTGTGCTGAAGCATGTTTGAATGTGGTGGTCATCTTTCTTCTCATTGTAAGTTAGCTTCCTTCCCATGAAGTACTTAAGATGCACATTTTAAGTAACTGCACATCTTCCTCAAGAGGACCACAGCCTCTAGACCTATAAGTAGAGTTAAGTCTCAGATGGCCTCACAGTGAATGATTGGTACTGTAACACACACCAAAATCACATCACTTCTCTGTTTATATAGATAAAATCACTGGGAACAATATGTGGTTATGAGTCTTCAGTGCATTGAGCTTAGGTGTGAATACTATAATGCTTGGTAGAACTGAATTTATTGATGTGAAATTCTCAGTTGAATCCATCATCTCAAATAATAAGAGGCTCTAAAGTTTGCTGCTTACTGATATATAGGCACAGATTAAGCTACATAGAGTTAATTGAAAAATGTCAAAAATGAATGTACTATATAAAAAGTTTTACAAAGACTGAGAGACATTTGAATGCCTGACTGGGTCATTGCTTTAATTTTTTTTTTCTCTCTCCTTCATATTTCCTTTTAAATAGTACAGAATTTGCTCATTTATGAAGACCATGATAAAATTCATGAAGGGAAATTTGCCGATCTCTCATAGTTCATACTTCAAGTTCAGTGTTGTAGCTTTTCTCTGTAGCCTAGAAATGAAATGATAACTGCTGATATACTGTGGTCATGTAATACAACAGTGAAGAGGAGATTCCAAGATTACTCCATCCAAGCAAAAGCTCCAACTTCTCAGACACGTGAAGTCAGTTTTCTTAATGAGGAATAGAACTAAAGGACAAATCTGATTGCTTTATCCATAAACATTGAATCATGAGCAATTTTACCTCTACAATGACAGCCTATTAAATACAATTCTGATTTCTATACATTGACAATACTTAGGTTTTCTGAACAAAAATCTAATATTAATCAAAGACATAATTTTGTGCTCTCTAGCAATTCCCTGGTTATATCATTGCATATACTCTTAAACTTAATAAAGCAAATTTCAGCACTTAGAAGGTATGTGCTTGGCAGCAACACCATAAACATTCTTTTTAATATTTCCTAAATTCCTCTGATCTCTCCATTTGCATAATGGAGTATTGAAATGATCACAATTTGGGATTCCCACGAAACACATATTTTTGAATTAACATTGATTCCCAAAGTTCAACACTTCTTGCTATGATCAGCAAGACCTACGGTGTTTTATGAAGGCCAACAAAAATAAACATTGGGAAACATTTCATAAGACAAGGGTGAAGAGAATGGAAATACAACCTACTATCACAGCCTTCTCTTCAGTTCTGTAGTGAATAGTTGACTGTATTTAAAACAGGTTCACAGGTGACAATTTGTGCTACAAAGACGTGAACAAGTGCTAGCTCAGAGTATTGCTAACTAAAGCAATACCCTGAAAGATAATGCTGATAGCTGCTTCTTCCACACAGAACTTCATACACGTGAACTTGCTTGTTCATCTTTTCTGAAGTGTATGATAGAGTTATGAAACTATTGATAAATTTACAAGAAGTAGTTATTCTCATGGGCGAATAACATGTCATAGTTATCTTATGGACAGAAACTGAATGGAAAATAATAGTTTATTTGCAATGAGGATGAATTACAAATGTCTGAATATGTAGATTTCAAAGACAGGTTACACAATATGAAGACTTCTGTGGTCATTGGAATATTCATCAAACCACAATCACTCAGTAAAGAAATTTTAAGAGGTAGATTAAGCAGAAGGCATAATCCATGGTTACTTATACACCAACTGTTTTAGGTATTTAAAATGTTCAATTGGGGAAAATGTACGGGTGAAAATTTTGGCAAACATAGAATTAAGTATGATAGTACATTGTGAACTCAGCAAATCTAACAGCTATCCCTCCATATTTCTTTCACATTCATTCAGTGTAAGAGTTTGACATTCTGAACTGATATGAGTTTCTTACACAGCCTGTAACTCCAGCTATAGGCAATCTCATTCTCACTGTGGAGTCTGGAGTTCTCACATGCTCATTTGATATTCCTCTGTTGAGAATTCTCTACACCTCATTTTAAAAATTTATTCTTATTAATACCATTTATTACAATTTATTCAACTTTTATCCTGACTGTGTCCCCTTCTTCATCTCCTCCCAATCCCACCCTCCCTCCTCTTCTTTAGAAATTTTTTTAACTTTTTTAAATTTTTTTATTAATTACACTTTATTCATTTTGTATCCCCCCATAAGCCCCTCCCTCTTTCCCCTCCCGATCCCACCCTCCCTCCCCTTTCTGCATGCATGCCCCTCCCCAAGTCCACTGATAGGGGAGGTTCTCCTCTCCTTTCTGATCTTAGTCTATCAATTCTCGTCAAAAGTGGCTGCACTGTCCTCTTCTGTGGCCTGGTAGGGCTGCTCCTTCCTCAGGGGGAGGTGATCAAAGAGCAGGCCAATCAGATTATGTCAGAGGCAGTCCCTCTTCCCATTACTAGGTAACCCACTTGGACACTGAACTGCCATGGGCTTTATCTGTGCAGGGGTTCTAGGTTATCTCCATGAATAGTCCTTGGTTGGAGTATGAGTCTCTGGGAAGTTCCTTGTGTTCAAATTTTCTTGTTCTGTTGCTCTCCTTGTGGAGTTCCTGTCCTCTCCAGCTCTTACTATTTCCCACTTACATAAAATTCCATTCACTCTGACCATCAGTTGGCCATCAGGCTCAGCATCTGCTTTGATAGTTGAATTACTTGTTTTTTGATGTTTAACTTGTTCAGTTCTTTATATATTCTGGACTTTAGCCCTCTGTCAGATATAGGGTTGCTGAAGATCCTTTCCCAGTCTGTAGGCTGTCATTTGGTTTTGATAACAGTGTCCTTTGCTTTACAGAAGCTTTTCAGTTTTATGAGATCACATTTATTGATTGTTGATCTCAGAATCTGTGCTATTGAAGTTCTGTTCAGGAAGTTGTTTCATGTGCCAATGAAATCAAGGCTCTCCCCCACTTTTTTTTTTTCTAACAGATTTACTGTGTCCGGTTTTATGTTGAGGTCTTTGATCCATCCGAACTTTAGTTTTGTGCTGGAGGAAATTATTGATCTATTTGCATTTTTCTACATGTAGACATTTAGTTAGACCGGCACCATTTGTTCCAAGTAGGCTTCATTCTAGGCATGCAGGAATGGTCAATATACAGAAATCCATCAATATAATCCACCCTATAAACATATTGAAGGAAAAAAAAAAAAAAAAAAAAAAAAAAAACAACACATGATCATCTCCGTAGATGCCGAAAAAGCATTTGACAAAATCCAACACTAGTTCATGTTTAAAGTTTTGGAGATTTCAGGAATACAAGGCACACACCTAAACATAGTAAAAAGCAATATATAGCCAACATCAAACTAAATGGACAGACACTTAAATCAATCCCACTTAAATCAGGACTATGCAAGGCTGCCTACTCTCTCCTTATCTCCTTCAGTATAGTACTTGAAGTCCTAGCTAGAACAATAAGACATTTTCCTTTTCTTATGCAACCTACCATCTATCCATTTCTTTACAGTATATATATAAAAAAAAAGGTTTAAACATATTTTTCAAGAAAAACTTTCATTCCCTGACCACAACTTCTATGTACCTATTCTGAACTTCAAAGTGATAGTTATAACATAGAATGAGGAGCCTGGCAGGATTTGAAGACAGAATCTTATTAAAACCACATGTGCACACAAGATACATTTACAGTTAGATAAGTACAGTGTAGATACATATCTCACTGATTTTGTTCTAGCTCTGCATCTAAATGATTAGAGACACTGAAATTACTTTTACACTTTCTAACTAATATTCACACATCAGCTCTCATTTCAGGATAAAGTGAGACACTGTATGCTTCATCCCATTGTTATTGTTTGATTCTCTCTTTACCTCTCCTCTTTCTGTCCTTCTTTAGTGCTCTTTTATTGTAGACTCCTAATATTGCCTCAGAAGCCTTCAATGTCTGCCTTTTATTTCTCTTTAAATTACTTGAACATCTGGCTTTCAGAGGCCCTCTGTAGCGGGTTCCGAGGTTGTTTCCTATTTTCGTTTTCTTCTGATGTACATCCTCTTTGCCTATCAGGATGGGGATTGAACATTTTAGTTAGGTTCCTCTCTTTTGCTTAGTTTGTTTAGATGTACAGCTTTTAGTGGGTTTATTCTATATTGTATGTTTATATGAGTGAAACAACCTTGAAACCTGCCACAGAGGGCCTCTGAAAGCTTCTGCAGTATAGACTGTCAAAGCAGATGCTGAGCCTGATGGCCAACTGATGGGCAGAGTGAATGGAATTTTATGTAAGAAGTGGGAAATAGTAAGAGCTGGAGGGAACGGGAACTCCACAAGCAGAGCAACAGAACAAGATAATTTGAACACAGGGAACTTCCCAGAGACTCATACTCCAACCAAGGACTATTTGTGGAGATGACCTGGAACCCCTGCACAGGTGTAGACCATGGCAGTTCAGTGTCCAAGTGGGTTCCATAGTACTGGGAAGAGGGACTGCCTCTGACATAATCTGATTGGCCTGCTCGTTGATCACTTCCCCCTGAGGGGGGAGCAGCCTTACCAGGCCACAGTAGAGGACAATGCAGCCACTTTTGATGAGAACTGATAGACTAAGATCAGAAAGAAGGAGAGGAGGACCTCCCCTATCAGTGGACTTGGGGAGTGGCATGCATGCAGAAAGGGGAGGGAGGGTGGGATCGGCAGGGGAGGAGGGAGGGGCTCATGGGGGGATACAAAATGAATAAAGTGTAATTAATAAAAAAAATAAAAGATTTAAAAAAATTACTTGAACATTTCCACAAACTCTATTTTTTAGGAAAAAAATACATTCTATGATTTGAACTCAACATTTTCATGAGTGAACTGAAAATATTGAAGCAAACAGCAGACAAAAACAATACAGAAATCAGCTGATAATTTTGTAATTTCTACATACATTTGTTTCTGCCAGAATGTTGTGCTTAAAGATCAAGGCTCAGAGTGCATCAACAAATCTCAGATAGATTAGGTTTCCAGTAAACCATCTTTTGTGCCTCATTATTATCATGTACAAAAGCTTCAGAAAAAGTTCAGCTGCTTTCTTATTCTTGTAAACAGGTTGAACTGTCACTTTAAATGCAGTCCTTGTCACCTCTGTACAACATTTCAACACTAATTTTGTAAACAACTTATCTTTTTAACTAAAAAATACAGTTATCCCTGTCTTTTAAGCCGTGTCATTTAGCTTCTCCCTTAGAGGATGATAACCCATAATCTAAATCTAACACTGACTTCAAGACATGTTTTATGGTATGCTAATGTCACACAACACTGAGAAACTTTATGATTCCTTTAAAGAAAATTGATACAGAGTGAAATATTTAAATTTGAAACTTTAAAGTCTTTTTATTTTACTTTCATGATATTATAAAATATTATGCAGTAGTTTATTTTTTTGAAGTAGATAATCAGTGTAAAAACTATTTCCTGGGTATGTAATACTAAGGCAGAGGATGACAGACAACAGGATATGACAACAGATAACATTGCAGTGGTCTCCTTGGTTCAAGTTTCTGTTGCCTTGTAGACTGTTGATTGGACATGATATGAGTCAAATGAGTGTGTGAAAACAAGTAAAGGGTTTTAGAAAAGGAAATTCTTAATGACTACCTATTTCCAGTACACCTGTGAACAGATCAGAAAATTGAAGTTCATGGATGAAAAGAAAAGAACACACAATCACATAATAAAGATTGGAAATAAAGGATACTGTGGCAGATAAATCCACAAAGTAGAGTGTTATGGCTTAGCAGACTGTACGAAGTAGAAATGGCCTGGCTTATTACTGTGTATATGATACACAACCTCTTATTGCTTGTATCAGTAGCAAAAGTCATGTTGAAAACTCTCTTCCCATACAGATCCTTGGCTTATCCTTCCTCTCATAGGGACACTGAGGCATGAAGGGGAAGGGCTGGACTTTTGCTTTATATTCTAAAAAAACTAGCAACACTATGAAGACATTGGAAAATACACATCTAGTGTTCTTCTAAGCATTAAACTTATCTCCAAGTGAAGCCTCAGCCACTCTAAGCCTGGACGCAAATATTAAACTTTCAATTAGTTTAAAGAAACTGTTTAATTACAGTCAGTGCTAGTAAACATGTCAAATAATTTTTCTACAAATAAATACCATAAGATATCAAACAGTATTTTTTTATTTTTATTTTTATTTATTCATTTTACATCCCAGTCTTATCCCCCTGCCTCCTAAACTCCTGGTCCTACCCCACTTCCCCTATCTTCCTTCCTCCCGTCTTACTCCTCAAAGAAGGGAAGCACTCAACCTCACCTCAGCATCTCAAAGTTTCGTCAGGACTAAGTTTATCTTCTTCCCCTACAGCCTGACAAGGTAGCCCTGACAGGGCAAAGTGATTGCAAAGAAGTCAACAGAGTTCATGTCAGAGTCACTCCCTATTCCCCTTACTAGGGAATCCATATAAGTACTGAGCTGCCCATTTGTTACACATGTGTAGAGGGCCTAGGCCCAGTCCATGCAAGGTCCTTAGTTAGTGCTTAGGTCTCCTCCGGACACCCTGGGTCCTTGTTATTTGGCTCTGCTGATCATTTTGTGGAGCTTCTATTACATCTGGATCCTTCTATTCTTCTCTGCACTGTTACACAAGACTTCCTATTCTCCACCCAGTGTTTGTTTGTAGTGTCTGCATCCGTTCTTATTGAGTGCTGGCTGTAGACACTCAGAGGACAGCTATGCTAGGCTCCCATCTGCAGGCATGGCAGAGTATCATTAATTGTAGCAGGAGTTGGCTGTCTCCCATTGGGTGAGTCTCAGGTTGGGTGAGGCATGGGTTGGACATTCCCTCAATTCTGGCTTTATTGTTGTCCCTGCACATTACATAGACAGGATAAATTTTGGGTAGAAGATTTTGTGCATGGATTGGTGTTTCTGTTCCTCCACTAGGAGTTCTTGTCTAGTGAGATGGTGGTCTCTCAGTCTCCATGATCCCTGTTACTAGAAGTCTCAGCTAGAATCATATTCATATCCTCTCCAGGAGCCTATCCTGTGTGAGGACTCCAGCTTATCTCAGGGAAGTACGAGCCCAAGGGTTCTCTTCTCCCAGAGAGCCCTCTGTCTCCCACAACATCCCTCTACCCAAGTCTGATATAGAAAAGCCCTATATCTGACAAAGGGTTAATATATAAAATATATAAAGAACTCAAGAAACTAAACACCATCAAAAAAAATTAAAAATTAAAAATGAAGTACAGAATTAAGCATCTTCTCTAGGGCCTTCCTGCTGTGTAACTTCTTTAGGTCTATAGATTTTAGTATATTTATCCTATATAATATGGCTAATATCTGCGTATAAGTGAGTATATACTGTGTGTGTCTTTCTGATTATGGGTTACTTGTCTGATGATGATTTTTTTTTCTAGTTCTGTTCACTTGCCTGCAAATTTCATGATTTCCTTGTTTTTAATAGTAGAGTGGTATTCTATTGTGTAAATGTACCAAAAAACAATCTGTATCCTTTCTTTTGTTGAGGGACATGTAGGTTGTTTCCAGACTCTAGCTATTATGAATACACCTGTTATGAACATAGTTGAGCAAATGTCCTTGTTGTATACTGGAGCATCTTTTGGATACATGCCCAGGAGTGGTATAGCTGGATATTGAGGAAGCGCTATTCCTAGTTGTCTGAGAAAGTGCCAGATTGATTTCCAAAGTGGCTGTACAAGTCTGCACTCCCACCAGCAATGGAGAAGTCTCCCCTTTCTCCACATCCTCTCCAGCATGTGTTGTCATCTGAGTTTTATTTCATAAATGAATGAATGAATAAATGAATGAATTAATCACTCTATTAGAAAATAGGGTACAAAACTATAAAGAGAATTCTCAAGGCCAAGAAGCACTTAAAATAATGCTCAACATCCTTAGTCATCAGGAAAATAGAAATCAAGACAACTCCAATTTTTCATCTTACACTCATTAGAATGGCTATGATTAGATTCTTTCTATTCTGAATACAGCTGTTATGAACAGCGTTTCTGTTTGATGGAACATCTTTCGGGTGTATGCCTAGGAATGGTCTAGCTGGATTTTGGGGTAGTGCTATTCACAATTGTTAATGAAAGCTCCAGGTTGATTTCCAAAGTGAATGTACAAATTTACACTCCCATCAGCAATTGAGGAGTGTTCCGTTTCTGCTCACCCTGGCACTCATGTGCTGTCACTTGAGATTATGATCTTAGCCATTGTGATGGGTGTAAGATAGAATCTCATAGTCATTTTTTAATTCATTATTAAATACAATTTATTCACTTTGTATCCCCCCTGTGGTTCCCTCCCTCCTCCTGTCCCAGCCCCCCTTTCCTCCCCCCCTCTGCACGCATGCCCCTCCCCAAGTCCATTGATGGGGAGGTCTTCTTTTCCTTCCTTCTAATCCTAGTCAATTAGGTCTCATCAGGAGTGGCTGCATTGTCTTCTTCTGTGGCCTGGTAATGTTGCTCCCCCCTCATTAGGAGGTGATCAAAGAGCAGGCCAATCAGTTCATGTCAGAGACAATTCCTGTTCCTATTACTATGGAACCCACTTGGACACTGAACTGCCATGGGCTACATCTGTGCAGGGGTCTTAGGTTATCTCCATGCATGGTCCTTGGTTGGAGTATCAGTCTCAGGAAAGACCCCTGTGCTCAGATTTTTTGGTTCTGTTACTTTCCTTGTGGAGTTCCTTTCCTCTCCAGATCGTAATGTTTCCCAATTCTTTCATAAGATTCCCTGCACTCTGCCTAAATGTTGCCCATAATTCTCAGCATCTGCTTTGATAGTCTGCAGGGCAGAGCCTTTCAGAGGCCCTCTGTGGCAGGCTCCTGACTTATTCCTTCTTTTCTCCTTCTTCTGATGTCCATCCTATTTGGCTTTCTGGATAGGAATTGAGCATTTTAGCAAGAGTCCTCCCTCTTGATTAGTTTCTTTAGGTTTAGAGATTTTAGTTCATTTATCCTATATTATATGTCTATATGAGTGAGTATATACTGTGTGTGTCTTTCTGCTTCTGGGAAAGCTCACTCAGGATGATCATTTCCAGATCCCACTATGTACCTCCAAATTTCATGATTTCCTTGGTTTTTTTTTTTTATTGCTGAGTAATATTCCATTGTGTAGATAAACCACAATTTCTGTATCTATTCCTCCGTTGTGGGACATCTGGGTTGTTTCCAGCTTCAGGCTATTACAAATAAAGCTGCTACAAACATGGTTGAGCAAATATCTTTGTTGTGTACTTGAGCCTCTTTTGGGTATATGCCGAGGAGTGTTATAGCTGGATCTTGAGGAAGCACTATTCCTAGTTGTCTGAGGAAGCGCCAGAGTGGTTGTAAAAGTTTACATACCTACCATCAGTGGAAAAGGGTTCCCCTGTCTCCACAACCTCTCCAGCATGTGTAGTCACTTGAGTTTTTGATATTAGCCATTCTGATGGGTGGAAGGTGTAATCTTAGGGTTGTTTTGATTTGCATTTCCCTGATGACTAAGGAAGTTGAACAATGTCATTTTAATCACTAAGGAAAATGAGCATTTCTTTGAGTGCTCCTTGGCCATTTGAGATTCCTCTGTTGAGAATTCTCTGCTTAGTTATTTTTCCCATTTTGTAATTGAGTTATTTTGTTTATTGGTGTTTGATTTCTTGAGTTGTTTATATTGTTTGGATATTAGCCCTCTGTCAGTTGTAGGGTTGATGAAGATCTTTGCCCAGTCTGTAGGCTGCTGCTCTGTTCTGATGAAAGTATCCTTTCAGAACCTTTTCAGATTCATGAGGTCCCATTTACTAATTGTTGCTCTTAGAGAATGAACTGTTGTTGGTGTTTGGTTCAGGCAGTTGTCTCCTCTGCCAATGTGTTCAAGGATTTTCTCCAATTTTTTTTCAGACAGATTTAATATGTATGGTTTTCTCTTGAGGTCTTTGATCCACTTTGATTTTAGTTTAGCTCAGGGTGATAAATTTGGTTCTATTTGCATTTTTCTACATGTAGACACCCAGTTAGTCCAGCCCCATTTATTGAGGTTGCTATCTTTTTTCTATTATATGGTTTGTGATTCTTTGTCAAAACTCAAGAGTCCCTATGTGAGTTTATTTCTGGGTCTTCAATTCGATTCCACTGGTTCACCAGTCTATTTCTATGCCAGTACCATACAGGTTTTATTATTGTTGCTCTATAGTACAGCTTGAGATCAGGGATGGAGATACCTCCAGACTATCTGTTGTTGTACAGTATTGTTTCAGCAATTCTGTTTTTTTTTTTGTTGTTGTTGTTGTTTTGTTTTTCCATATGAATTTGAGAATTGTTATGTGAAGGTCTGTAGAGAATTGTGCTGGAATTTTGCTTAGAACTGCATTGAATCTGTAGATTAGTTTTGGTAGGATGGCCGTTTTTACTATGTTAATCTTACTGATCCATGTGCATGGGAGATCATCTGATATCTTCATCAATTTCTTTCTTCATAGACTTGAATTTTCTTTTTCCTACAAGTCTTTTCTTTAGTTAGAGTTACTTCAAGATACTTTGGTTTTGGTGGCTCTTGGAAAGGGATTTTTACTTATTTCTTTCTCAACCTGTTTGTCATTTGTATAAAGGAGGGCTACCCTATAATATTTTAACAATTAACTAGAAGAGGCAATGATTACTCTGGCATGTCTTGGGATTTAAAAGATGTGAATTTGTAAAAGAAAACATATAAACAAAACCAATAAACAAATCGAGAAAAAGGATATTCATAAACAGAAGTAACCATAGAGCTCTAGGAATTATAAGAATATATATTTAAATATTTTTGAAAAGATCACTGCTATAACAGATTATAAAGGGTAACAGCAGACTTCCTTAGTGAAGTAATTATTAATGAAAAATTTAGAATTTGTATTTGTAAAGGACAATATTCAGTAATATTGGGACAACAAATAATCCTGGAGAAGCACCAGAATGTCAGTCTCAAGAGCTTGAAATTTACTTTGCGGGTGTGAGAATGCCATTCTGATAATACTCACATTGCATTATTCCATAAAAGGCCCATGGTGTGTGTGAGTGACCAGTAAAATGTCATATGCAATATTCTGCCACAAAAATAAATTTAAAGATTCAAAGTAGAGAGTGGTCTTGTGAGTATAGATGAACAGATGTGATGAAAAAATTTTGTAAATAAAAATATTACCAACATGCTACCAATGTTCCTTTAATTAGATATCTAAACTGTGCACATTATCTGCATCAAATTCCATCAATGAGACTTACAATCATTCTTAGTGGAAATGGAAAAAAATATATAGAATTTAGAGCTATGGGGACACTAGAAGATCAACTGTTGCCAGAGGTAAAAGGAACAGGATAGCTTTGGGAATATGGAGAATGTTTACTGAAGTGAATCTATCCAACATCAGATGATGGTTAATACATCTCATGAGGTTTTGTAAGAATCTACAGACTAGCATTGTCTAGATTAAATTTTGGTAAACTTTTAAGTATGGAAGTACTATGAAGTTCCATTCACTTAATATATATTCTTTTCATTTCCATGTCATTCTAGAGATCAAACCCAGGACCTTGTATATGCTTGATAAATACTGTACAACTGAGATATATCCATATATACCGCCGAACTATACCCATGGTTATTACTATGAAAATTATTTCAAGGATTATAGTGTATTCATGTGTTCAGTTTTATTTGTTTAAAATATCTCATATTGGGAAAATTTTCCTGACTGAACCAAGGACAAAATAAAGGTAGTGCTTGCCTAACAAATTCTCTACACATAGTATCTCAATACCCTATGTTCAATATTCAATTTGACATCTACTTTTTTGCTTAAGAGGAATAACATGCCTTCAAGGTTAAACTCAACCAGAAGACAGTGAGATGACATGTTTATTGCTCCATGGAGTATGGATGAGTATGAAACACTGTGGCAGTTCAGGATTCTACATAAATTTTCATCGTAGATACTTTCTCCTTTCTCATCCTGAAATCCCTTATATAATTTCTCTAGTCCTCTGATAATACCTTTCCTTAACACAGTCTTTGGATTCCTTATTTTCTTCCCTCGCCACTTATCTTGTCCCTCAACTCTGCATATTTATATTTGTTTGGATGCTTTTTCTTCTTTATATTTCTACCTACTTGATAACTAAATTTCTTTCTTGGGTATATTTCTACATTTTCCATTCCTAGATCAGTATCTACTGAATTAAAGACCTTAAAAAACTTACAGATTAATAAAGGTTTGGTGAATATCCTTTGTAATGCCATGATTTTACCGAGTTTAAAATATGATTTTTTTTTAAAAAACAATAAAGAAAACAGAGTATTTGCTGGTAAGTTATGAAAATCATTCTCACAAGTTACAGATTTTCTGATAACTTCTAAGTGGTGACACTGAATAAAGTCATCTTTAATGAGTTTGCTATTTTGTACTTTTCTATGTTTGTTACTATTTATAGAATTGTTAGAGATATTTTAACATAAAAAAACATATGATAGTTTTTTTTAATTTTATTTTTTCTTTTATCAGGTACATTTTATTAACTCTGTATCTCAGCTGTATCCCGCTCCCTCATTCCCTCCCAATGCCACCCTCCCTCCCTCATCTCCACCCCGCCCTTTTCCAAGTCCACTGATGGGGGGGACCTCCTCCTCATTCATCTGATCCTGTTTTATCAGGTATCTTCAGGACTGGCTGCAAAACCCTCCTCTGTGGCCTAACAGGACTGCTCCTCCCCTGGGGGGTGGGGAGGCCAAAGAGCCAGCCATTGAGTTCCTGTTAAAAATAGTCCTTGTTCCCCTTACTATGGGAAACCAATTGGTTACTGAGCTACCACGGGCTACATCCGAGCAGATATACCTCCAGATTGGATGAAGCCCAGACTGAGCCCTAATATACACAAAACCTCTTTACTTGTAATAGTGCTGCAGTGTTTTCTCACTAATTGTAGTAAATACATGACTCTGATAGGGGCCTGAGATTTATAATAGAAGAGCCAATGCATGTGTGGGGTGCTGATGGTATATGATTAATCCATGTACCCTGTTGTAATCCTTGTACTTTGTTGTAATTTTTTCCATAGAAGGAAGAACTGCTAAAATCTCAACTAGAATCTATCTTCTATCATCTATCTCTCTATTATCTAACTATCATCTGTCTCTCTATTATCTATTTCTCTCAATTCTGATCTCCCTATCATATCATCTTTCCCTTTTTAAAAGTTTGTTACTATACAAAATAATGTTTCCCTCTGACATTTTCTTATGCCTATATCATTGTATTCTGTTCAAACTCAGTCTCTAATGTATGTTTTCCATTTCTTTATTTGATTTAGTTTTTCTATTTGTTTCTGATGTTGTATCACACACAGATAAACAGACAAATACATATACATATTTAAATGTATATTCCACATATTAGGGAAATGGACAATTTGTCTTCTTACCCCCTCATTTTCTTCCTTGTTATTGATTTTACATCCATTTTAATTTCTTCTCTCAGAGATGACCATATATCCATATATTTTATACCTTAGATTAATACACAAACAAACATACACATACACATAGAAAGAGAGGTGGAGGGGAAGAAAGGGGGATTTTAAAAATATTTTCAGTGTTTTATACCCAGGTGGGCTTCTGATTTTTTTGAGTTAACTTTGTATCAAACCACTTTGCTGAAGGTGTTTATCAGATGTAGAAGTTCTCTGGTAGAATATTTTGGGGTCACTTATGTATACTATCATATCTGCGAATAGTGGTACTTTGACTTCCTCCCTTCCTATTTGTATCCCTTTGAACTCCTTTAATTGTTTTATTGCTCTAGTTAGGACTTCAAGTACTATGCTAAAGAGATAAGTAAAGATTCGGCAGTTTTGCCTTTTCCCTGATTTCAATGGGATTTTTTTAAGTTTCTCTCCATTTAGTTTGATGTTGGCTGTAGGCTTGCTGTATATTGCTTTTACTATGTTTAGGTATGTGCCTTGTATCCCTGATCTCTCCAGTACTTTAAACATGAATGGATGTTGGATTTTGTCAAATGCTTTTTCAGCATTTCAGTATGTGTCTTGTATTCTTCATCTCTCTAAAACTTTTAACATGAATGGGTGTTAAATTTTGTCAAATAGATTTTCAGCATCTGAGGAGATGATCATGTATTGTTGTTGTTGTTTACTTTCAGTTTGTTTATATGGTGGATTACATCGATAGTTTCCTTATACTAAACCACCACTGCATGTCTGGGATGAAACCTACTTCATCATGGTGGATGACATCTTTGATATGTTCTTGGATTTAGTGTGCAAGTATTTGATTGAGTATTTTTGCAACAATGTTCATAAGAGACATTGGTCTGAGATGCTCTTTCTTTGTTGGTATTTTGTGTCTTTTAGACATCAAGGTGACTGTGGCTTCATAGGATGAGTTTGTTAATGTTCCTTCTGTTTCTACTTTGTGAAAGTTTGGAGAATATTGGTGGTAGCTCTTCTTTTAAGATCTGGTAGAATTCTGCACTGGGATCATCTGCTCCTGGACTTTTTTTTGGGGGGGGGGGGCTGGGTGGAATGTTTGATGACAGTTTCTATTTTCTTTTCTTAGGGGATATAGAACTATTTTTTCCCATTTCATTTTATTTTTCTTTTTTAAATTTTTTCTTTGTTTTTATTATTTATTGCAATTTATTCACTATAGGCCCCTCCCTCATCTCCTTCCAGTCCCAACCTCCTTCCTTCTTCTTCCTAGTCCACTAATAAGGGAGGTTCTCTTCTCCTACTATCTGACCCTAGTCTATTAGATCTCATCAGGAATGTCTGGATCTTCTTTCTCTGTGATGTAATAAGGCCACCTTGCCAGGGGGAGGTGACAAAAGACCCAGCTGCTGAAGCCATGTCAGAGAGAGCCCCTGCTGCCCTTACTAGAGAATCCACATGGAGACTGAGCTGCCCAGTGGCTACATCTGAGCAGGGGCACTAGGTCCTCTCCATGCATGTACCTTGGTTGATTCATCAGTTTCTGCAGGACTCCATGAGCCCAAGTTTTTTAGCTCAGTTAGCTTCACAGGAGGCCTCTGAAAGACTCTACCCATAAGGGTATTGAAGCAGATGCTAAGACTCAAAGCCAAACTTTGCGCAATTGCAGGGAGATGCAACTGCATTATTTCATTCTCTGAGCTTGGTTTATTTTTGTTTAACATGATCACCTATTAAATATATATATTTGCATTTGACATATCTCCATTCAAATTTATAGGTTAATAAATTCCACTATGTTTATAGACCAATTTTTATTATCAATTCATTTGTTAACGGACATTTAAGCTGGTTGTATATATTGGCTGGAAAAAGTCGTGTAACAATGAAAATGGTTGTGCAAGCATCTTTCTATTGTCCTGATTTGCATTTCTTCTGATCTAGTTATATACTGGATCATGTGGCAACTCTAATTTTACTTTTTGAGGAACACCTATACTGATTTTCATTTGAAAGCTTATTATATTAAGGATTTTTTAACCTCATATTCTTATCAACATTTATTGTACTTTGTTTTTGATGGACAGTTTGACTAGAAAAGATGGAAAATTAATACAGTTTTAATTTTCAATTTTTCTAATGGACAAGAATGTTAAACATTTTTTTATTTGATAATTATTTGTAGTTTATATTTATTTAATTGAGAAGTCTGTTGAAATCATTGGGTAGGTTACTGTGGTTTTGGTTGTTTTTGTTTTGTTTTACATTTTATGTGTGAGTTGTGTGTGAGGGTCATTCATGTCATGGTGTTCATGTGATGGTCAGAGGACATTCCTTAGGAATTTTCAGGCTCTTTACACATTTACCTGGATTCTAGTACTCAAACTCAGACCATCAACTTTGGTAAGAAACAACATTATATAATGAGCCATCACTCCAGACATTGATAGATTTTTTTTTTGGTATAAATTTACGGTATTCTTAATAGATTTTAGATATTAATCTTGTCTTGTGTTCATTTTAAGGATCTTGGCTTTTACTATGTAGTTACCATTAATTCATAAAGACCAGCTAATACACTGATGAGAAATAATTCAGTCACAGAGGAAATCATAAGAAATAAAAAATTCCTAGAATTGAAAAAAAAAAACTTAAAATAAAATATAACATGAAGCAAGTACTAGGATGAATGTTCATAGTATTGAGCAATTTTATCAAAATTTAGTTATTTAATACTAAATAGTCATGTCAGTTCTAAAAAACATACATCCAAGTAACATACAGTCTGATCAGGTCATATTTAGGAATACATACTTAAATATAAAGGAATATATGTGTGCAATTATAATGTAAAAAGGAAAGTGAATTTGAAAGAGAGCAAAGAAGACAAAATGAGAGCATATGGAGGGAGGAGAAGAATGAGATGTAATTATATTTTAAGTTTAAAACAAAAATATTCCTTGGATGTAAAAGTGGTATAAAGAAAAAATTAGAATGAAAAAATATGGTCAAAGTACATTATATACATACTTAGAAAGATTAAAGAGAATCTCTTTCATCTGCATAGTATATATTAATAAAATACTAATTCATTAAAAAATCCAAGTGTTCTTAAATTTCTGTAATCACAGGAAAGACTGTCCACTCTGATCTTCAATTGAGTTACGTTAAAATATGCATTTTATTTAAAAATTGATTGCTTATCAGAATGGAAGATGTTAATACTTAGCCTTAAATATTAAATAAAAAAGACATTAAAACTTATAGGGCTAAATCACATGATATACTTACATTCTCTTTATTCATATGTAGGGAGCTATTTTTATTTGTAGAAATATGAGAGTAGAGTCAAATCCTCAATTTTTTAATGAAAAATCATAAATGTATTATAGTATTAATCATATTTGTAAATAATAAGGAAACAACAAAATTAAACCGAGAGTAGAGAAACATAAAAACATTCAATGATTTTTAAAATGTTACATATTTTAAATAAAGTGAAATTAATCAGTGATCATCAAAGCTTCTTAATTTTTTCATTTAACATGTATAATCCTCTTATGAAAAAATAAAGCTTATTTGGTCCACACAATCATATTCATGATCATCTTTCAGTTATATAAATTTTACCAGGCTCTACTTCTTCAGATCCAGTTGCTTCTTGAAAACTTCACACTGGAAACCATGTCTTTAATACATGGCTATTTCAGGGACAATTAAGAACCATCCAGAGCAGGTAGTGCTGGCTTTATGTGAATCACTTTGGTTCTCTGACCCTATTTTCATTATCTAATGATTTACAGAAATTAATTACATGGTTATGAAGTTCTCTCATATGATTTCTTCTAGATAAACCATTACTAGAGTTTGGTGTAATTAAGTCAATAGTGGAGACACTTTATATTATAATTAGGAGTTAATGTTTTCTTAATTAAATGACATTGAAGAAACATCTGTAAAACATCAAGTGTTCAAATATATCTTTAGAAGAAAAAATTGAAATTGGCAAATGAACAAGAAATCATAGTTTTCTCAAGTAAACCCAATTTTTTCATACTTAGCAAATTTTGTTGGAGAAGTAAATTTACTATTACTGATTTGAATTCAGAATATGAAAAACTCTTTTTTAAAACTATTTTTAGATTTTTTTTTAATGATTTGGCTGTACTTATTCTTGATCACAAGACTAAGGCCTATAAATTCATCATTTGAATGCTTGCTTTATATCGTATGGATGCCAGGATGACTATTTAAAAGACTTAACAGATCTAAACATAAGCTTTCAGCATTTTTGCATCATTGCCTGAAAATTCAGTGCCCTACAAGGGAGAATTGAGAAATTCTACTAATATTCATTGCTTACATGTCCAACATACATAGCAAAAATACAACATACATCAAAAATATTTCAGAAATATTCACAATATTATTTTGATTAAAAACAAATAAAACTTTGGTTTAAATAATTGATGTCTTACCCAGGTCAATACCTGTTGACTCATGGTGTGGTGGCTACCATCACTGCAATGAGCAAATACGTGATGCAGAATTGGGAAAGATAGAACAAGGAGGACCCTTTGGTAAGATGCTTAATACTCATTCAGAAGGGAAAACAGGATAGACTTCTGAAGTAGGAGAACACAGGGAAAAGTACAGGGACCTTTCACAGAAGGCCTCTGAAAGATTCTACTGAGCACGGTATCAAAGCAGATGTTCAGGCTCATAACCAAACTTTGGGCAGAGTGCAGGGAATCATATGGAAGAAGGATGAGATAGAAAGACCTGGAGTGGACAGGAGCTCCACAAGGAGATCAACAGAACCAAATAAATCCAGACTCAGAGGGCTTCTGCAGAGACTCCAAGGAACATGCATGGAGATAACCTAGACCCCCCGCTCAGATGTTGCCCATGGGCAGCTCAGTCTCCATGTGGGTTTCCAAGTAAGGGGAGAAGGGGCAGTTTCTCGCATGAACTCCTTTGTTTGCCTTTGGATCACCTCCCCCAGGGAGGTAACTTTACTAGGCCACAGAGAAAAAGGATAGAGACAGTCCTGATGAGACCTGATAGGCTAGGGTCAGATAGTAGAGGAGGAGGACCTCCTCATCAGTGGACTAGGGAAGGGAAATAGAGGGTGAAGACAGGGAGTTTGGGACTGAGAGGAGATGAGGGAGGGGGCTATAGCCAGAATATAAAGTGAATAAATTGTAAATAATAATAATTATAGTAAGAAGAAGAAGAAGAAGAACAAGAACAAGAAGAAGAAGAAGAAGAACAACAACAACAACAACAAGAACAAGAAGAAGAAGAAAAATGGAGTGGTACATGTGCTGTAAGGAAAGGCAGAACTGGAAACCTGATGACAGTGACAAGTGAGAGACTGGACTGAGACTGAAATGCTTTTGTTGTCCAGTAGATTCAGCAAGACGTTGTACAGTAGCCTGGAGTCTTTGCAGATGCAGACTCAGATCCCAAACATGCTACCTTGACTAGAGGGTCATTCTGTCTCTGGACAATGACGGAAGCCTGAGACGAGGAGAGGTTCAGCTTCTGGATTGGTCCTACTCAAAGGCAGAGTGGTGCAGATACCTACAGGAAACCCTGTAAATATCTGGGGTACATGATCCTGCTCCAGATTGCAATGGAGCCTGAGATCCATGTAGATGTATGCAGCCTTTGTTGCTGATGCCTTGGTGATGTCCTCTAGCTTTGCGGCCTCAGGAGGCCATGCTGATGTGAATGACTTGAATAGGCTTCTGAAGTCGTTTGAATTCCATAGCCTGTATAGCTGCTAAGGGCCAGGAGTAGTTCAGGAGTCCTGAAATGGCCAGAGACTGCATTTATGTAATTGGCATACATTAGCACTGAAGCCCATGTCTGTGATCTGGGCTGCTTCCTAAAGCTACGTTGGTGTCCCTCAGTGCAGGGCAATTGGCCCTGCCACTTACTGAAGAGCTAGACCTGCCCCATGTGGAGAGCTGACTCTACCCTTCACTGGCCACTTTATGAGTCACCTCAGCTGATGGCTTCTGACAAGAGTGCAGGTGGAGAAAGTCTCATCCTCCCATAGAGGGCTGGCCAGTGAGTAAATGCACAACACAAAGTGGACTTTTTGTTTCCCTATTTTCTCTCTTCTTTTCTTTGGGGTGGTGGAGATACAAGAGGAGGTGGAGCAGACATGGAAGAGCTGGGAAATAAGTGCCATCAAAACAATAATCAAATAAACAGAAATGAAAAAAATAATTTTGTCCTACTATTCCTTCTATCAGGCATAACCATATGAGTCAGAACAGAAGCCTTTGTATGAAATTCTGTTATTTTGCATTGTTTTCTATGTGATGCATAATAAAAGATGGTTATCTTTACTACATTGAGCTAATAAATGGAATACAGAATCACTGAATGATAAGAGCACAAATTCAACAACTGAACATATAACTGTTAGGATTGATTCCAAGGCTATATGCATACACAGTGTCGCTTCCTACTAAGTCTCTTTGTTTATAGAAATCTGAATGTTAGAGAGAAGAAAATAGAGAACATAGTACACATTTTTGCTTTTTGCTGTGAAGAGCTTCCCCTGTCAGCCAAGCATTCATTTAAAACACATCTGTTGTGAGGTTTTGCTATTACAGTGAAATGACAATATTTAACCTCATCAAAAGTATGAATAAAACAATTACATGTTTCAGAAATTTTTCATTTTTAGAATTCATATATTTACAGTAGAATTTTATGGCAACATTCATCACACTTCCCTCTAAAACATATCTTTCAAATATCTTTTGACTACCAATAAGGCAATATCTTAAATATTTTTATGCACCATTTGTAAAAAAAATAATAAAATAATTATACTAAAGCATATATAATTATTTGTACCATTAATACATGTTCATTATTATGAATTGCATAGTCCATGTTATAGACCATTTTAAATTAACCTTTACATCTAGAACCATATCAATTAAAACTTTGATGAGTGTTGATCATATATTCATCTAAGCAAACTATCAAATTGTTGGAGGCCACAGAAAAAGAACAATTCCCTGTAGAGTGCATGCCAAACTTTTTGGTGTGCTACTCTTAAATAGAGCCATTAATAATTTCATGGCATTAGCATAAAAACAGAAAGGAGGATGTATGGAACTGAATAGAAAGAAGACCAAGAAATAAACCCACACACCTATGAATGTTGATTTTTGACAAAGAAGCCAAAACCATTCAATGGAAAAAAGACAGCATCTTCAACAAATGGTGCTGGTCCAACTGGATGCCTACATGCAGAAAAATGAAAATAGATCCATATTTATCACCCTGCACAAAACTAAAGTTCAAGTGGATCAAAGACCTCAACATAAAACCAGACACACTTAACTGCTTAGAAGAAAAACTGGAGAAGACCCTAGAACTCGTTGGCACAGGAGACAACTTCCTGAACAGAACAGCAACAGCACAGGCTCTAAGAGCAAAAATAAATAAATGGGACCTCATGAAACTGAAAAGCTTCTGTAAAGCAAAGGGCGCTGTCATCAGAACAAAACGACAGCTTACAGCTTACAGACTGGGAAAGGATCTTCACCAACCCTATATCTGACAGAGGGCTGATATCCAGCATATATGAAGAACTGAAAAAAGTTAAGAAGCAATAAATCAAGTAATCAAATTTAAAATGTGGTACAGAGCTAAACAGAGAATTCTCAGTAGAGGAATATGGAATGGCAGAGAAACACTTAAAGAGATGCTCAACATCCTTAGCCATCAGGGAGATGCAAATCAAAAAGACCCTGAGATTTCACCTTACACCCATCAAAATGGCTAAAATAAAAAAGTCAAATAACAACACATGCTGGAGAGGTAATGGAGAAAGGGGAACCCTCCTCTATTACTGGTGGGAATGTAAACTGGTACAACCACTTTGGAAGTCAATCTGGCGCTTTCTCAGATAATTAGAAATAGCGCTTCCTCAAGACCCAGCTATACCACTCCTAAGCATATGCCCAAATTTTGCTCAAGTACACAACAAGGACATTTGATCAACCATGTTTGTAGCAGCTTTATTTGTAATAGCCAGAATCTGGAAACAGCCCAGATGTCCATCAATGGAGGAATGGATACAGAAATTGTGGTACTTTTACACAATGGAATACTACTCAGCAATCAAAAAGGAGGAAATCATGAAATTTGCAGGCAAATGGTGGGACCTAGAAAAGATGATCTGAGTGAGGTATCCCAGAAGGAGAAAGACAAACATGGTATATACTCGCTTATATAGATCTACAAGATATGATAAACATAATGAAATCTACACACCTAAAGAAGATAAACAAGAAAGAGGACCCAGGGTAAGATGATCAATCCTCACTTAGAAAGACAAATGGGATGTGCATTGGACATAGGAGAAAACAAGTAACAGGACAGAAGCCTACTGCAGAGGGCCTCTGAAAGACTCTACCTAACCGTGTATCAAAGCAGATACTAAGACTCATAACCAAACCTTCAGCAGAGTGCAGGGAATCATATGAAAGAAGGGAAGTTAGTATGACATGGAAAGGATAGGAGCTCCACAAGGACCAAATATATCTGGGCACACAGGTCTTTTCTGAGACTGATACTCCACCCAGGACCATGTATGGATATAACCTAGAACCGATTCGGAGGGAGCCCGTGGTAGCTCAGTAACCAATTGGTTTCCCATAGTAAGGGGTACAGGGACTATTTCTGACAGGAACTCAATGGCAGGCTCTTTGACCTCCCCATCCCCCAAGGGAGGAGCAGTCCCGCTAGGCCACAGAGGAGGACTTTGCAGCCAGTCCTGAAGATACCTGATAAAACAGGGTCAGATGAAAGAGGAGGAGGTCCTCCCCAATCATTGGACTTGGAAAGGGGCAAGGAGGAGATGAGGGAGGGAGCGAGGGTTTGGAATACAGCTGGGATACAGAGTTAATAAAATGTGACTAGTAATAAAAAATTAAAATTAAAAAAGGATTATCAGATAATAATGTGATATTATCCTAAAAAATATTTCAATAACGTTCATAGTATGTGACTAAAGTTATAAAGTAAAACACAAAGTCTGCAAAAAAAAAAACAAACCATTTTTTTGTTCTGGTTGACAAAAAATACATGCCCAACATTTCTTCCAAGATTCTTAATTAAACTTAATTAAACTACTCTTGGACATATGTCCTGCTACCTGTATGTATGTCTGCCAACTGAGCCTTTATCATATCAAACCGTGAGCCAACAGTTAACTATTTACATTATTGAAATTCTTTGATATACGTGAAATAATAATTTTAGAAATTTTACTTCTCTAAGGAGAATTATGTGGATTTAGAATGAATAGTGTTTTAAGTTTTTAGATCTTACTCTGTTGTTATTCTTTGAGGAACATTTTTGTTCAAGCTCTGCCCAATGGAACTATATCACACATATGCTATTGTAGGCAACTTTTTTTTTTAATTCTTTTGCTATTGTTCTTCAGTGTTAAAAATCTATATCCTGGTTGCAAACCTAGACCACCTAAATTATTTCAGAACAATTTCATATATTCCTTCTTATATTACCTGTTAAAATTCCTTCACAGAGATTATAGAACTGTAAGGAAAGGTATTTAAGCGACCTCATCATGGACTTTGTTAACTATAAGGCTCTTCATTGAGAAACAGTTCCTATGTTGCATCCCTTTTTCTTCTTCCCAAAAAAGTGTTTTCTTCTGTTCTCTAAACACCAATATCATTAATATTTGCTACATGATATCATTTTTATACTTTATTTTTTCCAGTCTCTATTGTCGTATTTACTTAGACACAAGTTAATTCATTTGATATACATTTTTTAATTTTATTTTTATTTTTATTAATTACATTTTATTACCTTTGTATCCCACATGTAGCTCCCTCCCTCTTCCTGTCCCAATCCCACCTTCCCTTCCTCATCTCCACCTATGCCTCCCCCAGTCCACTGATAGAAGAAGTCCTCTTCCCCTTCCATCTGATCCTAGTATATGAGGTTTCTTCAGGAGAGGCTGAATTATCTTCCTTTGTGGCCTGGTTATGCTGTACTCCCCTGAGGGGGGATGATCAAAGAGCAGGCCAGTCAGTTTATGTCAGAGACAGATTCTGTTCCCATTATTAGGGTACCCACTAGGACACTGACCTGCCATGAGATACATCTGGGCAGAGATTCTATGTTATCTCCAGGCATGGTCCTTGGTTGGAGTATCAGTCTTAGAAAACACCCTTGTGTCCAGAATTTTTGGTTCTATTGCTCTGCTTGTGGAACTCCTGTCCCGTCCAGGTATCTCTATCTCTTCCCCTTCTTTCATAAGATTCTCTGCACTCTGCCCAAAGCTTGCCTGTGAGCCTCAGCATCTGCTTTGATACACTGCAGGGTACAGTCTTCCAGAGGCCCTCTGTGGTAGGCTCTTGTCCTGTTCCCTGTTTTTCCCCTCTTCTGATGTCCATCCTCTTTGCCTTTCTGAATGAGGATTGAGCATCTTACCCAGAGTCCTCCTTCTTGATTAGCTTCTTTACATGAACAGATTTTAGTATATTTATCTTGTGGGTAATATCCACTTATGAGTGCATATATACCCTGTGTGTCTTTCTGCTTCTGGGATACCTCATTCAGGATGATCTTTTCTAGATCCCACCATTTGCCTTTAAATTCCATCATTTCCTTTTTTTTTTTTTTTTGATTGTTGAGTTTATACTCATTTTTTTTAGAATTTCTTTATAGACTAAAAAATGCACATTATATATTCAATGGACTTGTTTTTTTGTTTGCTCCCTTTGTTTTGTCTTTAAGATGTTCTTATATTGAAACTTTACTACACACATTGAGTTAATTTAAGTGTCTCTATGTGACATTCTATGTAGAAATAAATTTACAGCCATCTTGCTTATATTTAAAAAAATATATCCCAAAACATGATAAGTTTAACAGCTAAAGCAATGGGTACTCATAAGTTCTTTTTGGATGTTAGTCGGATTTAAAAGGAAATGGTAGAATGTGCTATTTATCCATATGTGTGTGTCTCTGTGGCTCAATAATCAAAACACATTTCTGCTAAGTGGTTGATGTATTGACTATTATGAAAAGATATTTTATATGTATTCCTTTTGTTATGAGAAGGTAGATTTTGTTGTGGAAAAAATGCTCACTTGGTAAAGTATTTGCTACATGTGCCTAAAAACTCATGTTGATCACCTAGAACCAATATAAAAAATACAGATGTAGTGGCACACACCTGTAATCCCAGTGTTCCTACTGTGAGATGCAGGGTTTGAAAACAGGAAAGTCATTTGGAAGCCTCTGGGCCAATTATCCATAAGGACAGAAAAAAAAAATCACAGAAACAAGAGACCTATTTTATAAGATAGAAGTAGAAAAAGAACTCCAGAACGGTATCCTTTAACCTTCATTCTCATGCTGTATGTGTAACTGCCCACTCACAAACAATTAAAAATGTAAAAACTTGAAAAAAAAAAAAGAGAAAGGGAAGGCATGGAGCACAGATCAATGTAAGGAAGGGAGGAAAAATTCATAACACTACAGATGTTTGAAAAAAACTACAATTGTTATATTTTTAATTAAAACACATACATGGTACATATATATGTGTCTGTGTGTTTACACATTTTAATCAAGTTACACAATTTGAAATGCTAATAGTTTCTAAAAAGCCATAGAATCGGTATTCAAAATCCCAGTACCCGATATGATAAAGTATAAATTTCTGAGTGCTTGGTTATGGAAATCTCATAGACTCTTAAAATAAAGTAAGCTATTACTTTTCCAATGTTTGCTTTTGGGCCCTTGAAAAAGAAAAAAAAAAAACATTTGCTGAGGACTCTACTCACTTTGGACACGGTACTCAATAAGAGAGAATTCATAAATGTAAGCAACTCATATACTTATGAGGCCATGGAACCTAAAGGAGGGTATTCTAGTTCCATATTCTTAATCTGGTATAATAATATTTTCATAACTGAATGAAAGCATTTTATAAATTGTCAAAATTCAGAGAAAAAATGATCGTGTGGTGCCCAGTTTCCAGTAGATACTTCTATAACCCTAACAATACACCTCAGGTTCAATGAACAGCATGGAGGAGGGGATGGAAAAATTTTAAGTGCCAGAAAAAAATAGGAAGTCTGCTCTGAGACAGTGTCTTCTCTACATGACATTGAAGCTACATTTATACATCACAATAAATATTATTTCCTAAATAGGACTAGGAACACCAGTTGAGGCACCAGCATTCATGGGAGAAGTAGTGTAAAGACAGTCCTTTAAGAGGTGCCTATATCATAGCAGCTGAATACTTATGTTTGGTTTTGGGGGTCTATCTTGTAAGAACACAAAATGCAACACCAATGAAAAGAGATCCTTGCAAGAAATTTGTTCTGGCTGTGGCCTTTTCTTGGATTTTTCTAGATGCCAGATGTGATCAAAGAATATTTGTTCATAAAACACACATTGCAGGGTATTTTTGAAGCATTCCGTATGAACCAATATTATCTACATGGCATCAATCCCCTAGATAACTTGGTAGAACATGGTTTCCCAGGACTATAAAATTAAATATTATCTATATTCATCATTTCTGCAAATATATTTTTCTGACATCTAAATGTTAATTAGATGGTAATTTTATTGAATGCTCATGTCACAAGAACATCTGAAGCATTGTTTCAGCACTCAAGTAGTTTATAGACTATTCAAAATTTGGCAAGTGTTCAATTGAAATAAAGTAAACTGAGGTAAGCATAATTAAAGCAGAAGAGACAGATGAAAACATTTAATTTATGTTGTTGTGCATGTAAGTAACAGAAAAATGGTAGCAAGAAGTCACTTAGAGAAAATTGAGGATTAGGACTTGCTTGAATGAGACTATATTGTTAGACTGAAGACAATTAAACATTCAGACAACAGAATCAAAATAAATAATATATATGTATATACATTTTTCAAGTAGCTAAGATAACTGCTGCCATATTTGAGGCATACAATAAATATACGTTGAATGAGTAGGCAAAATATTTTCCCCTTGTTTAGAAATGTGAATTGTAGATAGGTATAGGGAATATAATTGCTTGAAGGTAAATGAAGTAATCAGAAGATGATTAGGAGCATTTGGAGCTGAGAATACAGTAAGTTGGTGCAATTGATCCTGAAGAAAGTCAAATATGGTGGCAAGACCAAGAACAGTAATGTGAGAAAGTTGTTGCTTTGATCGGAGTTGCTGTTATTACAGATAACTCCTAAGTAGGATAAATTAGAGCAACAAGGCACAGTTTATTATAAAGGATCATCTTTGAGGACTCATCAAGGACATAAAATAAAACTGATGAGAATCTCAACTGGGGCACTAGAATAAAGAAAGAAAGGAATCAGAGAAGATCTTACCATGCTAGGAGTTTTAATCCCACCGCTGATTTTGTAATGCTGGATGGTATGCATGCTTTCAGAAAGCTGGAACACTGGAGTGCACTTGGCTAAAATGACCAACCTAGTGACATCTTGTGATTGTAGATCTCTCTGTCCCTTCATAAATGGTGAGTGGGTATAAATGAGATGGCCCAAACATTAAAGACTAAGTTCACTTGAACATCTTTTGGAAATATGCCTAGGAGTGGTATTTCTGGATCTTGAGGAAGCACTATTCCTAATTTTCTGAGAAAGCACCAGATTGATTTCCAAAGTGGTTGTACAAGTTTACATTCCCACCAGCAATGGGGGAGGGTTTCCCTTTCTCCACATCCTCTCCAGCATGTATTGTCACTTGAATTTTTTATCATAGCCCTTCTGATGCATGTAAGGTGAAATCTGAGGGTCCTTTTGATTTGCATTTCCATATGTCTAAAGACATTGAGCATTTCTTTAAGTGTTTCTCTGCCATTAGATAGCCCATGGCACCTCAGTATCCAAGTAGGTTCCCTTTTAAAGGAAACAGGGACTGTCTCTGACATGAACTCAGTGGCCAGCTCTTTGTTAACCTCCCCCTGAGAGGGGAGCAACCTTACCAGGCCACAGAGGAAGACAATGCAGCCAGTCCTAATGAGACCTGATAGGCAAGGTTCAAATGGAAGGGGAGGAGGACCTCCCCTATCAGTGGACTTGGAGAGGGGCATGGGAGAAGATGAGTGAGTGTGTGTGTGTGTGGGGTACAGCTGGGATACAAAGTGAATAAACTGCAATTAATATAAAAAATTAAAATTACAATAAAAAGACTAGGTTCACAACAAAATAAATAGATGGAGGAGAGTAATTTAATCACTAGTAAAAGTAAATAAAAACTATAAAAAGGGGGTGGTAGATGAATAAGAACTGAATATATTATTCAAATGCTAATTTAGGACTGGTCATTAGCACATGTAAAAATGTTCTTTTCCACATAAAGTCTGAGTGGAGGAAATCTAAACCATCATAAAATAGCACTGTTCACTGACATGGTGAAAAACTGAAGACTAAAAGCTGAAGTGGAAGTTTCTGTTTTCTTTGAATACATCCTTGTGTCATGTGATGTTTTGCTCGACGCTGTCTTGTGAGAGGGCACATGATGTTTTGCTGCAACCTGTCTCATGGGAGAAGTGTGACTTTGGCCAGCTGAAAACATCCGTGTGTGGACTCTGGTAAGAGGAGATATATAGAAGCCCATGGATGGTGAGAGGTTTTTTTGTATCAACATCGCTTTGGTGGTCTTTGTTCTTCAACACTTTGCAAAAACAAATGTTCCAAAAATCTTCTCAGGGCAATCCAACTGAGTCTTCTGGGTTTTGCTTTCTATTTCAGATTCAGTTAAGTCCTACTGTTTCTGCTGAATAATGCTAATTTTTGTTGTTGGCCCTTGGACTGAACTACTGGTATCCAGACAATAAAGAATGGACACCCACCAAGGAACTACTTCTAAACTTCTAAACAAGGTCTACAACCACCCTCCCCATTCCAATGACCTCTTTCTCTCCTACCTTTATTCAGTGGATTGGAAGGAAGGTAGAAGCTTTTAAGAACCTTTCATAAAGTGGGTTTGTTGAAAAATAAAAGCCTACAAAAACAATACACACCACAAAACACTAATAAACCTACTGTATTTTCATATAATTTTGTATGCATATAGTTGTACAATAACTTTAGAGAAAATTTAACTTCTTACCAAATATTTCACAATATGCAATCATATCCTTACCCATACCTTTCATTTATAAACATATAAAGGAAGAACAAAACACAGGTACACAAAAGCTTTGTGAAAGAATTTTTTAGCATTATGCATGCATAATATCCCAAACCAGATACTATCCTTGAATAAGAAAATGACTATCAAATTGAGCAAAATTCATGAAGTGGAACAATTCAGGACTTAAGAAAAAAGATTCTGATACATTCAGCTACACTTATGACATTGATATCAAGAGTTTTGTTCTAGGACTACATTTGTGTGTGATCTTTCAGGCATGCGCAAAGGTAAGAATATGCTTTTGCCTAGACAACTTCTTAGAGGAAAATTATCTTCACAGCCTTAGCCATAGTCTTGTGCACATACAGTATAGTTTTTGGGATTACCCTTTTCTAAATTATTTTCAGAGTGCCATGCCCTTGTCATCCATCTTCGCACACATATCTACCTGTATTTCCAGTCCAGGCAATACCATTCAGAGACATCCTTAGGAAAACCTTGATTGACAAACCAACACAGTTTAGCTCTTTCTCTTTCATTCCTTTCATTTGTGGTGTATTCTGTAAGATGTTAAGAGGCCAAGAGACACTGTTCAGGGATCCTTGATAGGGCAGTATGATGCTCTGAAAACAACTCAAAGTGATGGCTTAAAATTGGGGTAACTCCATTCTAGTTCTGTCTTCTCACTATTTCTTTCTCCCTTAGATCAGCTGAAGAAACTAGAATTATCTTTACGAATTTGACTGTAGAAATCACAATATCATTTACCCAAGGCCAGAAATAAAACTTGAAAATATCCCACATTTTTCTGTGTGAAGTTTACCACAAAAATTTTTTTTCTTTTTTTTTTTTAATCTTTTTTATAGGTCAAAAGAACCTGACTCCACTGAGGGAAAAGTATTATACAGTAGACAAAAATCTAAATTGAAAAAAAAAAAGTGTTGATTTTTCTTTCAGCCTGTTTCTTTATCATCATAACATTTTATCCCAAAATGTATAATGTGAGATACATGGCTGTTATACCTTAATTGAACTGAAACATAGAATAGATGGTCCCTCCTTGATCTTTAGGATTCTTGTCACACAAAACTGTAATCACACAGAATTATATGATTCTCCTATTAACCTTTCTTTGGGGTGTCAGTAATAATATTTTTACATATGTAGGAACAGATACTTCCAACTTCCAATGTTATACCATCCTTTATTAATAACACATACATATCATAGGATTAGGAAACCAGTAGGACTTTATGCCTTTATCTGGCATTGTCTTGTTAACCTTGAGCTTTAACATTAGTTTAGTTCATTGTACAAGTATAGCCTGTCTTTTACATGTGACTTTCACAAATACTATGGTATAATGATGTGACGCACAAGCACACACATGTTTTAGTTTATCTGAAGCTGAAAACAGTAAAGATAAATCTCAATGAAAGACAGAAAAGTATTTTTCTTGGTTGGACAAAAAAAAAGAGATGGTGGTGGATTCCCTGGGAAGAAGTATCAGAAGATTCTTTACTAGGTTAGAAATGTCCTGTCTCTTAGTGAGATTAGAGTTTAACTAAAAGTAAAACAAAGTTAATTAAGTTATACATGTTAGATTTTTATATATAATTTGAAAAAAATTTACCTTAAAATGAAAATAACCCTAAAGTTATATGGGAATGTCACCTGTATAGTTTAATACCATTATTTAGAGTTTGAAAAAGTTAAGTTGTAAGTTAAATTTAATGACAGCAAATAAATTGAAATAAATTGAATCTTAATGTATGCACGGTCCAAAGTTTGTGCAAATGAGAAACACGCCAGCTTCTCTCCTGGCTTTTGCTGTAATTGTGATCACCTTTGTTTATGCAAAGTTTATTATTTCCAAAGTGCTCACCAGGGGCCTGATTAAAAATGATGTGCATGCCCCTCATTCTTCAGTTCAGTAATGGTGTCTCAAAGAAGGGGAAAATGCTTATCATGCACCCAAATTAATTAAATTTTATAGTCTTGCTGTTCATTAAACTGCCTCTGATAGTGCAACTCTATCCATTTTAGTTTTACTACTGGGAGGTGAGAAAAGTAAGAAAGGTCTGAGGAAAAGAAAATAAAATTACAATAAATTAATACTACCTACTGTGATACATCCACAGCACAGTGGTCAACATTACCCACACAGGAGAGAGAGAGAGAGAGAGAAGCCCAAATCAGGAAACTTTCTATTTTTTTTTCTACCAGGTACATGTTCCTTATAGCCACCTTTGTTTAAAACCTTCTGTACATGCTTTATTCCCTGGGTCTCCAAAATTCTTTTTTTAATTATTTTTTATTTTTAATGTTAATTACAGTTTATTAACTTTGTATTCCAGCTGTAGCCCCCTTCCTCATTCCTTCCCAATCCCACCTTCCCTCCCTCATCTCCTCCCTGCCCCTTTCCAAGTCCACTACTAGGGGAGTTCCTCCTCCCCTTCCATCTGACCCTAGCTTATCAGGTATCTTCAGGACTGGCTGGGTTTTCTTTTTTCTTTCTTTTAATAATTTGCTCAATTTATATCCTCATAGTAGACTCCTCCACATCCGGGTCCCATCCTCTTTCCCTCTTCCTGCCTATTCCCCTCTGCTAGACCATAGAAACGGGGAGCCCTTCTCCCCTACCATCTGTCTCTAGTCTATCAGGTCTCATCAGAACTGCCTGAATCCTCTTCCTCTGTGGCCTGGCAAGGCTGCCCCACCAGGGAGAAGAGATCAAGGAGCAGGAAACGGAGTTTATATCAGAGACTGTCTCCTCTGTCTTTACTAGGAAATTCCACATGGAGACTGAACTGCCCATTGGTTACATCTGAGCACGGGGTCTACTTACGTTCCATGCATGGTCCTTGTTTGGTACATCGGTCTCTGCAGATCACCTTGGGCTCAGATTTGTTGGCTTTGTTGGTCTCTTTTTGGAGCTACTCTTTTCCTGTGGGCCCGTTTATACCCCATTCTTCCATAAGACTCCCTGTGCTCTCCACAAAGTTTAGCTGAATCTCAGCATCTGCTTTGATCCCCTGCTGGGTGGAGTCTTTCAGAGGACATCTATAGTAGGGTCCCATCCTGTTCCCTCTTTTCTACTGCTCCCAGTGACTATTTTACTTGCCCCCCCCCCGAATGAGAATTAAGCATTCTCCTTAGGGTCCTCCTTGTTATTTAGCTTCTTTAAGTCTGTGGATTTTAGTATGACCATACTGTCATATGGTCATCCTGTATTACATGGCTAAAATTCACTTATCAGTGAGTATATATCATGTGTGTCTTTCTGATTCTGATTACCTCACTCAGGATGATCTTTTTAGTTTTATCGTTTGCCTGCAAATTTTGTGATTTTTCTTTTTCTTGGTAGATGAGTAGTATTCCATTGTGTAACTGTGACACAATGTCTAATAGAGGATGCACCTTATCAGTCCCATCCAGTTTCAAATGAGAGTCATAAAAAATAAGGAATATCACAAAATAAAGGTAAATCAAAATAAATTTCACTCACTAAAAATTAATATTTTAAAAAATGAAATATAGTTTTCTTTGGTGTCATCATATAAATATATAGGAAGAGATCATCTCCTCGTATTGAGGTTTTTACTACCAAACTGGGACTTATATTGACTGTAAACTGTTGTCAAGGACCAAGACTATTTTTAGCTATTATAGGTCAGTTAAATGTGCATTCCTTTGTCTAGATAAAGAAATACAGCAATATGAAGTGGAACCATTATAAGAATAGATACAGATGAAGATATAGAATGATTTGCAGGTGTGAAATGGAAGTGAGTTTGGGTGTAGCATTAGGTAAATTAGATGTCAGGACATAGATATGTGGATTGTTAAATGTACAACAAGAATAAAATATAAAATAATAAGAGTTATAACAGAGAAGTTAAAATCATTCTCCAATAATTGTTCATTACTTTTCAATAACTTTTTACGATATTATCTCTTGTAAGCATTAGATTTAGTACCAACCTAACAAGGTAAAAAGAGGAAAATAAAGGTTTTAGGAAAACAAAATACAACTTGAGTTAAAGAAAATCTTTTTGTTGTTCTTCTTTTTAAATCCTCTGTTCCAGAGCAATTCATCTACGTGGCTGTTTAAATTCTGAAATGAGTTACAAAATGGGTAGAGATTCAGCATGGGCTTCATTTTCAGCCTCAAGCCTTACATCACCAGGTAGTGAGTGACATCACATGTCGTCACCCGTGACCTCCAAGAGTAACTGCCTGAACAAGGGGCTGGGAATTAAAAGAGACAGAGAACATGAAGGAGGGACACCAAGACAGTGCTCTCATCAAGGTGCCATCTTTATTACAGAGTAAGCCACTTATATAGGCAAACCACAAGAAACTTTCCAAGTAAACATATCTAAGCAAAACAGGAAACTTAACCAAGCCAAAGAGGAGGCTTAACCAAGCCAAACAGAAGGTGTCTGCTGAAAACAGCAAGAACAGCGAGTCAGCATGACTTGCATGCACATGACCACCTAAGGGTCAATGGAATGGCCACCTCAATCACAGTTATGTCAATAACAGACAGTTTCAGCCAAGTGAGGAGTTGTTTAGATGCGTACAATTAACAAATTAATAACTACAAACATATTCATATGCATCAAATATACACAAAACTATACATATACAAAATATAATACATTATGGGTCCCATGTAACAACATTACAAATATCTGGTTCAAATTTAAAAAGTCAAAGTCAAAATATTGATTTTGTACTTTCGATAGCTCATCTTGCTACTCACATGAAGAATCATTTTCTCTAGGATGTGGAAATACTCCTGTATCAATTCGGAACCACCTTGCTCTCTCTAGGATGAGCGGTGATTTCTGGGGAGAGTTGACATTAGCTTTAGCCGTTAACTTGACAGACATAAGTCATAAAATCAATCTGTGTATTCTTCCCTGACCACTCTGATACCACACAAACACTCTTCAGGCAATCAGAAATGAGTCATTTCAGAATATATCAGCAGCATCAGGGGATCTATCTCAAGATTCTTCTGAATTAGAAAGAGATTCTGACTATGGGAATTTAATCTCTGTTACAGGAACTAAAATAAAGGAAACTTTAAGACATAAGAATTAAGCTCTCTTTTGGAAATTCAAATGACCTCAGTTTTTTTTCCTCTGAAGATTCACCTTTCAGCATTCATACACAGAGAATTCCAGATCAGTCCCACTCCCAGTTAAAACCCCCTTTTCCCCATTCCCTCACATATACTACCTATATCTGTTTTTAATCCCCTGGCTTCAGTGGTTGCTCAGGGTTTTATATTCACATCATAGAAGTGCAATTAGAAATGAGAAATGGGAGAGAATTTGTGGAATTTGTCTTGTTGAATCTGAGTTGCCTTGGAATTCTTAAAGGAACAAATATTCTTCCTGTCAAATGACATAACAGAAAACTTTTGGTAGTGCCATGAAGCTAGTTTTTAAGCTTCTATTATTTTTTATTTAATAATTTTTATTTTTTATATTGATCACAGGTTATTTACTTTGTATCCCAGCCGTAGCCCTCTCCCTCATTCCCTCCCAATCCCACTCTCCCTCACTCACCTCCTCCTCACAACCCTACCCTCCCTTCCTCATCTCCTCTCTGCCCTTTTCCAAGTCCACTGATAGGAGAGGTCCTCCTCCCCTTCCAACTGACCCTAGATTATGAGATATAGTCAGGACTGTCTGCCATGTCCTCCTCTGAGGCCTAGTAAGGCGACTGCTCCTCCCTCGGGGGAGCAGGGAGAGGGAGAAAGTAAATGAGCCAGCCATTGAGTTCATGTAAGAAATAGTCCCTGTTCCCCTTACTAGGGTATCCACTTGGATACTGACCCACCATGGGCTACATCCGAACAGGGATTCTAGGATATATCCATGCATGGTCCTTGGTTGGAGAAACAGTCTCAGAAAAGACCCGTGTGTCCAGATATATTTGGTACTTGTGGGTCTCCTGTCCTCTCCAGGTCATACTAACTCCCCCTTCTTTCACACGATTTTATGTACTGTGCCGAAGGTATCAGTGTATCAGCATCTGCTTTGATACACTGATAGGTAGAGCCTTTCAGAGGCCCTCTGTGGTAGGCTCCTGTCCTATTACTTGTTGTCTCCTTCTTCCAATGTCCATCCCGTTTGTCTTTCTAAGTGAGGATTGATCATCTTACCCTTGATCCTCTTTCTTGTCTATCTTTTCTAGGTGTACAGATTTTAGTATGTTTATCCTAACTTATAGACTAGTACCCACTTATAAGTGAGTATATATTATGTGTGTCTTTCTCATTTTGGGATACCTCACTCAGGATGATCTTTCCTAGATCCCAGCATTTGCCTGTAAATTTCATGATTTCCTTGGTTTTAATTGCTGAGTAATATTCCATTGTGAAAAAGTACCACACTTTCTGTATCCATTCCTCCGTTGAGGGACACCTGAGTTATTTACAGGTTCTGGCTAGTATGAATAAAGCAGCTACAAACATGGTTGAACAAATGTCCTTTTTGTGTACATGAGCATCTTTTGGATGTGTGCCTAAGAGTGGTATAGCTGGGTCTTGAGGAAGCACTATTCCTAATTGTCTGAGAAAGTGACAGATTAATTTCCAAAGTGATTGTACCAGTTTACATTCCCACCAGCAGTGGAGGAGGGTTCCCCTTTCTCCACAACCTTTCCAGCATGTGCTATCACTTGAGTTTTTCATCTAGGCCATTCTGATGGGTGTAAGGTGAAATCTCAGGGTCGTTTTGATTTGCATCTCCCTTATGGCTAAGGACCTTGAGCATCTCTTTAAGTGATTCTTTCCCATTCTATATTCTTCTATATAGAATTCTCTGTTTAGCTCTGTACACCATTTTTTTAATTGGACTGCTTGATTTATTGCCTTTTAACTTCTTTAGTACTTAATATATTCTGGATATCAGCCCTCTCTCAGATATAGGGTTGGTGAAGATCCTTTCACAGTCTGTAGGCAGTCATTTTGTTCTGACAACAGTGTCTTTTGCTTTACAGAAGCTTTTCAGCTTCATGAGGTTCCTTTTATTGATTGTTGATCTTAGAGCCTGTGCTGTTGGTGTTCTGCTCAGGAAGTTGTCATCTGTGCCAATGAGTTCCAGGCTCTTCCCCGCTTTTTCTTCTAACCAATTTAGTGTGTCTGATTTTATGTTGAGGTTTTTGATCCACTTGGACTTTAGTTTTGTGCACGGTGATATATGAATCTATTTTCATTTTTCTGCATGTAGACATCCAGTTGGAACAGCACCATTTGTTGGATTGTTCCATTGAATGGTTTTGGCTTCTTTGTCAAAAATCAAGTATTCATAGGTGTGTGGGTTTATTTCTGGGTCTTCTATTTCGTTCCATTGATCCTTCTTTCTGTTTCTACGCCAATACCATGCAGTTTTTATTAATATTCCTCTGTAGTACAGCTTGAGATCAGGGATGGAGATACCTCCAGATAATCTGTTGTACAGGATCGTTTTGCAGATTCTGGGTTTTTTGATTCTCCATATGAAACTGTGAATCTTTCTCTCAAGGTCTATAAAGACTTGAGTTGGTATTTTGATGGGAATTGTGTTGAATCTGTAGGTTGCTTTTGGCAGGATGGCCATTTTCACTATGTTAATCCTACCAATCCATGAGCATGGGAGATCTTTCCATCTTCTGAAATCTTCTTCAATTTCTTTCTTCAGAGACTTAAACTTTTTTTGTTTTTCTTTTAACTTATATTAATTACACTTTATTCACTTTTTATCACCCATAAACCCCTCTCTCCTCCCTTCCTATTCCTACCTTCCCTCCCCCTTCTTCACACATGCTCCTCCCAATATCCACTGGTAGGGGAGGTCCCCCTCTCATTCTTTCTGATCTTAGTCTATCAGATCTCATCAGGAGTGTCTGCATTGTCATCTTCTGTGGCCTGGTAAGGCTGCTCCCCCCTTAGGGGTAGGTGATCAAAGAGCAGGGCAATCAGTTTATGTCAGAGGCAGTCCCTCTTTCCATTACTATGGAACCCACTTGGACACTGAACTGCCAAGGGCTACATCTGTGCAGTGGTTCTAGGTTAACTCCATGTATGGTACTTGGTTGGAGTATGAGTCTCTGGAAAGACCGCTGTGTTCAAATTTTCTGGTTCCTGATTAACATGCTCAATCCCCATCCCAAAAGGCAAAAAAGATGGACATCAGAAGAAGAAGAAAACTGGAAACAAGTTAGGAACCTGTCACAGAGGGCCTTTGAAAGGCTCTGCCCTGCAGACTTTCAAAGAAGATGCTGAGACTTATGACCAACTGTTGGGCAGAGTGCATGGATTCTTATGAAAGAAGTGTGAAAGAGTAAGATCTGGAGAGGACAGGAACTCCACAAAAAGAGCAACAATTTTTTTTTCAAACATGTCTTTCACTTGCTTGATTAGAGTCACCCCAAGGTACTTTATGTTATTAGTGGCTATTGTGAAGGGTGATGTCTCTGTCATTTTGTTTTGATGACAATGTCCATTGCTTTACAGAAGCTTTTCAGTTTCATGAAGTTCCATTTATTGATTGTTCTTCTTAGAGCCTGTGCTGTTGGTGTTCTCTTCAGGAAGTTGTCTCCTGTGCCAATGAGTTCTAGGCTCTTCTCCACTTTCTGTTCTAACTGATTTACTGTGTCCGGCTTTGTGTTGAGCTCTTTGATCCACTTGGGTTTTAATTTTTGCAGGGTGATAAACATGAATCTATTTTCATTTTTCTGCATGTAGACATCCAATTAGACCAGCAACATTTGTTGAAGATGCTGTCTTTTTACAGTTGAATGATTTTAGCTTCTTTGTCAAAAATCAGATTGTTCATAAGTGTGTACGTTTGTCTCTGGATCTTCTATTTGGTTCCATTGATCCACATTTCTGCTTCTATATCAACACCATGCAGTTTTTATTACTATTGCTCTGTAATACAGCTTGATATCAGGAGTGAGATACCTCCAGATGCTCTGTTGTTATACAGGATTGTTTTGGAAATTCTGGGGTTTTTGTTTCTCCATAGGAAGATGAGATTTTTCTTTCAAGAATTATGTTGTTATTTTGATAGGAATTGCATTGAATCTGTAGATTGCTTTTGGCAGAATGGCCACTTTCACTATGTTAATCCTACCAATCCATGAACATGGAAGATCTTTCCAACTTCTGAAATCTTCTTCCATGTCTTTCTTCAGATATTTGAAGTTTTGTTTTTTGTTTGTTTGTTTGTTTGTTTTGTTTTTCAAACAGGTCTTTTACTTGCTTGGTTAGTGGCACCCCAACATATTTTATCTTATCTGTGGCTATTCTGAAGGGTGTTGTTTTCCTGATTTTTTTTTCAGCCCTTTTGTCTTTGGTATACAGGAGGGCTTATAATTTTTTTTTTTTTTTTTTTTTTTAGTTAATTTTGTATCCAGACACTTTGCTGAGGTGTTTATCAGCTGAAGGAGTTCTATGGTTGAAATTTTGGGGTCACTGAGCTATACTATCATATCATCTGCAAATAGTGCAACTTTGACCTCTTCCTTTCTGATTTATATCTCCTTGATCTCCTTCAGTTGTCTTATGGCTCCAGCTAGGATTTGAAGTACTATATTGAAGAGAGATGTAGATAGTGGGCACCCTTGCCTTGTTGCCTGATTTCAGTGGGAATGAATTAGTTTCTCTCTGTTTAGTTTAATGTTAGCTATAGGCTTGATGTATACTGCCTTTATTATGGTTAGGTATATGCCTTGTATCTCTGATCTCTCCAAGACTTTAAACATAAATGGGTGTTGGATTTTGTCAAAAGCTTTTTTGGCATCTAGGGAGATGACCACGTTGTTTTTCTTTTTCAGTTTGTTTATATGGTGTATTACATTGATGGATTACTGTATATTAAGCCACCCTTGCATGCATGGGATGAAGCCTACTTGTTCATGTTGGATGATATCATTGATATGTTCTTGGATTCAGTTTGCAAGTATTTCATTGAGTATTTTTTCATCAATGTTCATAAGACAGATAGGTCTGTAGATCCCTTTTTATGCTGGGTCTTTGTGTGGTTTAGGTATCAAAGTGACGATGGCTTCAAAGAATGAGTTTGGTAATGTTCCTTCTGTTTCTATTTTGTGGAATAGTTTGAAGAGAATTGGAGTTAGTTCTTCTTTTAAGGTCTGGTAGAATTATGCACTGTAACCATCTGGCCCAGGGCTTTTTTTGGAAGGGAGACTGTTCATGATTGCTTCGATTTCCTTGGGGGAAATAGGACTATTCAATCTTTCTATCTGATCTTGACTTAATTTTGGTAGATGGAATCTACCAAGAAAATTGTCCATTTCTTTTAGATTTTCAATTTTTGTGGCATATAGGTTTTTGCAGTTCAACATAATGACTGTTTGGATTTCCTCAATGTCTGTAGTTATGTCCCCCTTTTCATTCTGATTTCACTGATTCGCATAGATTCTCTCTGCTTTTTTGTTATTTTTGCTAAGGGTTTTTTTATCTTGTTGATTTTCTCAAAGAACCAGTTCTTGGTTTAATTGATTCTTTAAATAGTTTTATTTGTTTCTAATTGATTGTTTTCAGCCCTGAGTTTGATTATTTCCAGCTATCTGCTCCTCTTGGATGTATCTGGTTCTGGTTTTTTTTTTTTTTTTCCCCTAGAGCTTTCAGGTGGGCCATTAAGTTGCTTGTATGAGATGTTACAATTTTCTTCTTGAAGGCACTTAGTGCTATGAATTTTCCTCTGAGAACCGCTTTCCTTCTGTCCCATACATAAGGGTATGTTGTTCTTTCATTTTTATTGAAATCTAGGAAGTCTTTAATTTCTTTCTTTATTTCTTCCTTAACCCAGCTGTCTTTGAGTAGCAAGATGTTCAGTTTCCATGTGCTTCTAGGCTTTTTGCTATTTCCATTTTTGTTATGGTCCAGCTTCAGTCCATGGGGGTCAGATAGAATACAGGGGATTGTTTCATTCTTCTTGTATCTGTTGAGGCTTGTTTTTAACCAACTATATGGTCTATTTTGGAAAAGGTTCCATGAGGTGCTGAAAAGAAGGTATACTCTTTTGGGTTTGGGTGAAAAGTTCTGAAGACATTAGGTCCATTTGAATTAGGACCTCTGTATGTGCCTTTATTTCCCTATTTCACTTCTGTCTATATGATCTGTCTCTTGGTGAGAGTGGGGTGTTGAATCTTTCACTACTAAGGTGTTGGGATCAGTGTGTGATTTAAGCTTTAATAATGTTCATTTACAAATGTAGGTGCTCTTGATTTTGGGTCATAGATGTTCAGAATTGTGATGTCTTCTTGGTGGATTTTTCCTTTGATGAGAATGTAGTGCTACTCCTCATTTTTTTGATTAATTTTGGTTGAAAGTCTATTTTGTTAGATATTAGGATAGCTACCCCTGCTTGTTTTCTGGGTCCATTTACTTGGAAAACATTTTTCCAGCCCTTTACTCTGAGGTAGTATTCATCTTTCTTGCAGAGTTGTTTCTTGGATGCAGTAAAATGTTGGATCATGTTTCTGTACCCATTCTATTAGTCTAAGTCTTTTTATTGGAGAGTTGATTCCATTCATGTTGATACATAATAGTGACCAATGAACCTTAGTTCCTTTTATTGTGGAGTTGGTGGTCTTACTATGATTCATTGCCTGTTTTCTTTTCATTTTTGTAGGGAAATTATCTGTATGCTATGTTTTCTTGGGTGAAGTTATTTTCATGGGATTGGAGTTTTTCTTCTAGTATCTTCTGCGGGGCTGATTTGCTATGTAAAAATGTTTAAATTTAGTTTTGTCATGGAATATTTTGTTTTCTTCATCTATGTTGATTGAAAGCTTTGCTGGATATAGTAGTCTGGTTTGATATTTGTGGTCACTTAAAGTCTGCATGACATTTGCCCAGGCCCTTCTGGCTTTCATAGTTTCTGATGAGAAGTCTTGTGTGATTCTGGTAGGTCTAACTTTATATGTTACTTGGCATTTTTCCCTTACTACTTTTAATATCTTTTCTTTTTTCTGTAGATTTAGTGTTTTGACTATGATGTGGAGTAAGGAGTTTTTTTTCTGGTCTAGTCTATCATGTGTTCTGTAGGCCTCTTGTATGTTTATGACATCTCATTCTTTAAGTTGGGAAAATTTTCTTCTATGATTTTTCTTGAAGATATTTTCTGTACCTTGGAGCTTGGAATCATCCAAGGAATTATATAAAATTTTCATCAATTCTTCTAATTCTTACATTTCAGTTTTTCATGGCATCTTTGATTTCTTGGATGTTTTGTGTTTGGGACTTTTCTGATTTTGCTTTTTTTTGCAAGTCTATCTTCAGCACCAGAGATTCTCTCTTCAATCTCCTGTATTCTGTTGGTGATGCTTACCTTTGTGTTTCCTGATCTTTTCTCTAAGTTCTCCAACTCCAAGGTTTTCTCAGTTTGTGTTTTCTTTATTGATTCTAATTCTTTTTTTTTTCTTTTTTTTTTTTTTTTTTTTTTTTGTTATCACACTTGGTTTTATTGTTTGTCCACAATCCAGGAGTACAGGTGCAGCACAGGAACAGGACCAAGTCTTCCATTTCTTTAAGGTGACTGTACTCATGGTTGTGGATTCTTTTTTTTTCTTTTTTTTAATTTTTTATTAACTACACTTTATTCATTTTGTATCCCCCCATAAGCCCCTCCCTCCTCCCCTCCCGATCCCACCCTCCCTCCCCTTTCTGCATGCATGCCACTCCCCAAGTCCACTGATAGGGGAGGTCCTCCTCTCCTTCTTTCTGATCTTAGTCTATCAGTTCTCATCAAAAGTGGCTGCATTGTCCTCTACTGTGGCCTGGTAAGGCTGCTCCCCCCTCAGGGGGAAGTGATCAACGAGCAGGCCAATCAGATTATGTCAGAGGCAGTCCCTCTTCCCATTACTATGGAACCCACTTGGACACTGAACTGCCATGGGCTATACCTGTGCAGGGGTTCCAGGTCATCTCCACGAATAGTACTTGGTTGGAGTATGATTTTCTGGGAAGTTCCCTGTGTTCAAATTATCTTGTTCTGTTGCTCTCCTTGTGGAGTTCCTGTCCCCTCCAGCTCTTACTATTTCCCACTTCTTACATAAAATTCCATTCACTCTGCCCATCAGTTGGATATCAGGCTCAGCATCTGCTTTGACAGTCTATACTGCAGAAGCTTTCAGAGGCCCTCTGTGGCAGGTTTCAAGGTTGTTTGCTGTTTTCTTCTGGCTTTCAGAGGCCCTCTGTAGCAGGTTCCGAGGTTGTTTCCTATTTTCTTTTTCTTCTGATGTCCATCCTCTTTGCCTTTCAGGATGGGGATTGAACATTTTAGTTAGGGTCCTCTCTTTTGCTTAGTTTGTTTAGATGTACAGATTTTAGTGGGTTTATTCTATATTGTATGTTTATATGAGTGAGTATATACCATGTGTGTCTTTTTGCTTCTGGGACAACTCACTCAGGATGATCCTTTCCAGGTCCCACCATTTACCTGCAAATTTCATGATTTCCTTATTTTTCATTGCTGAGTAACACTCCATTGTATAGATGTACCACAGTTTCTGCATCCATTCTTCAGTTGAGGGGCATGTGGGTTGTTTCCACCTTCTGGCTATTACAAATAAAGCTGCTACAAACATGGTTGAGAAAATGTCCTTTTTGTGTACTTGGGCCTCTTTTGGGTATATGCCTAGGAGTGGTATGGCTGGATCTTGAGGAAGCGCTATTCCTAGTTGTCTGAGAAAGCGCCAGATTGATTTCCAGAGTGGTTGTACCAGTTTACATTCCCACCAGCAGTGGAGAAGGGTTCCCCTTTCTCCACAACCTCTCCAGCATGTGTTGTCCCTTGAGTTTTTCATCTTGGCCATTCTGATGGGTGTAAGGTGAAATCTCAGGGTTGTTTTGATTTGCACTTCCCTAATGGCTAATGAGGTTGAGCATTTCTTTAAGTGCTTCTCTGCCATTCGATATTCCTCTGCAGAGAATTCTCTCTTTAGCTCTGTTCCCCATTTTTTAAGTAGATTACTTGGTTTATTGCTTTTCAGCTTGTTTAGTTCTTTATATATATTGGATATGAGTTCTCTGTCAGATAAAGGGTTGGTGATGATTCTTTACCACTTTATTCGTGGTTCCCTTCCTCCTCTCATCCCAATCACTTCCATCTGCCACCCTCTGCCTGTATGCCCCTCCCCAAGTCCACTGATAGAGGAGGACTTATTTTCCTTCCTTATGATCCTAGTCAATTAGGTCTCATCAGGAGTGGATGCACTGTCTTCTTCTGTGGCCTGATAATGCTGCTTCCCCCCTCAGGAGGAGGAAATTAAAGAGCAGGCCAGTCAGTTCATGTCAGAGACAGTCCTGTTCCTATTGCAATGGAATCTGCTTGGATACTGAACTGCCATGGACTACATCTGTGCAGGGGTCTTAGGTTATCTCCATGCATAGTCCTTGGTTGGAATAGCAGTCTCAGGAAATACCCCTGTGCTCAGATTTTTTTGGTTCTGTTGCTCTCGTTATTGAGTTCCTGTCCTCTCAAGATCTTACTATTTCCCACTTCTTTCCTAAGATTCCCTGCACTCTGCCCAAAGGTTGCCCATAAGTCTCAGTATCTACATTGATAGTCTGCAGGGCAGAGATTTTCAGAGGTCCTCTGTGTCAGGCTCCTGACTTGTTCCCTCTTTTCTCATTCTTCTGATTTCCAGCCTCTTTGCCTTTCTGGATAGGAATTGAGCATTTTAGCAAGAGTCCTCCCTCTTAATTAGTTTCTTTAGGTGTACAGATTTTAGTAGGTTTATCCTATATTATATGTCTATATGAGTGAGTATATACCGTGTGCTTCTTTCTGCTTCTGGGATAGCTCACTCAGGATGATCTTTTCCAGATCCCACAATTTACCTGCAAATTTCATGATTTCCTTGCTTTTTATTGCTGAGTAATATTCCATTGTGTAGATATAGCACAATTTGTTCATCCATTCCTCCACTGAGGGGCATCTGGGCTGTTTCCAGCTTCTGTCTATTACAAATAAGGCTACTACAAACATGACTGAGCAAATGTATTTATTGTGTACTTGAGCCTTTTTTGGATATATGCCTAGGAGTGGTATAGCTGGATCTTGAGGAAGCACTGTTCCTAGTTGTCTGAGAAAGCGCCAGATTGCTTTCCAGAGTGGTTGTACAAGTTTACATTCCCACCAGCAATGCAGGAGGGTTCCCCTTTCTCCACAACCTCTCCACCATGTGTTGTCTCTTGAGTTTTTTAACTTAGCCATTCTCATGGGTGTAAGGTGAAATCTTAGGGTCATTTTGATTTACATTTCCCTGATGGCTAATGAGGTTGAGCATTTCTTTAAATGTTTCTCTGCCATTCGATATTCCTCTGCAGAGAATTCTCTCTTTAGCTCTGTACCCCATTTTTTAATTGGATTACTTGATTTTTTGCTGTTTAACTTCTTTAGTTCTTTATATAAACTGGATATTAGCCCTCTGTCAGATATAGGATTGGTGAAGATCTTTTCCCAATCTGTAGGCTGTCGTTTTGTTCTGAAGACAGTATCCTTTGCTTTACAGAAGCTTTTCAATTTCATGAGGTCCCATTTATTGATTGTTGCTCTTAGAGCCTGTGCTGTTGGTGTTCTGTTCAGGAAGTTGTCTCCTGTGCCAATGAGTTCAACGGTATTCCCCACTTTTTCTTCTAAGCAATTTAGTGTGTCTAGTTTTATGTTGAGGTCTTTGATCCACTTGGACTTTAGTTTTGTGCAGGGTGATCAGTATGGATCTATTTGCATTTTCTACATGCAGACTTCCAGTTAGACCAGCACCATTTGTTGAAGATGCTCTCTTTTTTCCATTGAATGGATTTGGCATCTTTGTCAAAAATCAGATGTCCATAAGTGTGTGGATTTATGTCAGGGTCTTCTATTCGATTCCATTGATCCACCAGTCTATTTCTATGCCAGTACCATGCAGTTTTTTATAACTGTTGCTCTATAGTACAGCTTGAGATCAGGGATGGAGATACCTCCTAAAGATCTTTTAGTGTAGAGAATTGTTTTAGCAATTCTGGGTTACTTGTTGTTCCATATGAAGGTGAGAATTTTTCTTTCAAGGTCTGTAAATAATTGTGTTGGTAATTTGATGGGAATTGCATTGAATCTGTAGATTGCTTTTGGTATGATGGCCATTTTTATTATGTTAATCCTGCCAAGCCATGAGCATGGGAGATCTTTCCATATTCTGATATCTTCTTCTAATTCTTTCTTCAGAGACTGGAAATTTTTTTCATACAAGTCTTTGACTTGCTTGGTTAGGGTTACACCAAGGTACTTTATGTCATTTGTGGCTATTGTGAAGGGTGTTGCTTCCCTAATTTCTTTCTTGGCCCTTTTGTCCTTTGTATACAGGAAGGTTAATGATTTTTTTAAAATTTAATTTTGCATCCAGCCACTTTGCTGAAGGTGATAATTAGCTGTAGGAGTTCCCTGGTAGAGTTTTTGGGGTCACTCAGGTATACTATCATATCATCTGCAAATACTGATACTTTGACTTCTTCTTTTCCAATTTGTATCCACTTGATCTCCTTAAATTGTCTTATTGCTCTATCTAGGACATCAAGAACAATGTTGAAAAGACATGGAGAGAGTGGACAGCCTTGCCTTGTCCCTGATTTCAATGGGAATGATTTAGGTTTCTCCCCATTGAGTGTGATGCTGGCTATAGGCTTGCTGTATATTGCCTTTACTATGTTCAGGTATGTGCCTTGTATTCCTGATCTCTCCAATACTTTAAACATGAATGGATGCTGGATTTTGTCAAATGCCTTTTCATCATCTAAGGAGATGATCATGTGGTTTTCCTCCTTCAGTTTGTTTATGTGGTGGATCACATTGATGGATTTCCATATATTGAACCCCCCCTGCATGCCTGGGATGAAGCCTACTTGGTCTTAGTAGATGATATCTTTGATGTGTTCTTGGATTTGGTTTCCATGTGTTTTGTTGAGTATTTTAGCATCAATGTTCATGAGGGAGATTGGCCTGAAATTCTCTTTCTTTGTTGGGTCTTTGTGAGGTTTAGTTACCAAGGTGACTGTGGCTTCATAAAATGAGTTTGGTAGTGTTCCTTCTGTTTCTAACTTGTGAAATTGTTTGAAGAGTATTGGTGTTAGCTCTTCTTTTAAGGTCTGGTAGAATTCGGTGCTGAAACCATCTGGCTCTGGGCTTTTTTTGCATGGTAGACTTTTGATGACAGCTTCTATTTCCTTAGGGGATATAGGACTATTTAATTTGTTTACCTAGTCTTGATTCAGTTTTGGCATGTAGAATCAGTCAAGAAAATTGTCCATTTCGTTTAGATTTTCAAATTTTGTGGCATATAGACTTTGGAAGTAAGATCTAATTATTGTTTGGATTTTTTCAATGTCGGTGGTTATGTCCCCCTTTTCGTTTTGGATTTTGTTGATTTCGATAGTTTCTCTCTGCTTTTTAGTTAGTTTAGCTAAGGGTTTGTCTATCTTGTTGATTTTCTCAAAGAACCAGCTCTTGGTTTCATTGATTCTTTGAATTGTTTTATTTGTTTCTAATTTATTGATTTCAGCCCTGAGTTTGATTATTTCCAGCCATGTACTCCTCTTTGATGTGTCTGCTTCTTTTTTTTTCTAGGGCTTTTAAGTAAGCCATTAAGTTGCTTGCATGGGATGTTTCGAATTTCTTTTTGAAGGCACTTAGTGCTATGAACTTTCCTCTTAGCACTGCTTTCATTGTGTCCCATAAGTTTGGGTATGTTGTGCCTTCATTTTCATTGAATTCTAGGAAGACTTTAATTTATTTCTTTATTTTTTCTCTGACCCAGCTGTCATTTAGAAGCAAGTTGTTCAGTTTCCATGTGTGTGTAGGCCTTTTGCTATTTTTGTCATTGAGGTCCAGGTTTAGTCCATGGTGATCATATAGAATACAAGGGATTATTTCAATCTTCTTATATCTGTTTAGGCTTGCTTTGTGACCAATTATATGGTCTATTTAGGAGAAGGTTCCATGAGGTGCTTAGAAGAAGGTAAATTCTTTTGAGTTTGGGTCAAAGGTTCTGTAGATGTCTGTGAGGTCCATTTGATTCATGACCTCTGTCAGAGTTATTGTTTCTTTGTTTAATTTCTGTTTTGTTGACCTGTCCTTTGTCGAGATTGAGGTGTTGAAGTCTCCCACTATTATTGTGTGGGGGTCTATGTGTGATTTAAGTTTTATTAAAGTTTCTTTTACAAATGTGGGTACCCTTGCATTTGGGGCATAGATGTTCAGGATTGTGATACCTTCCTGGTGGATTTTTCCATTGATGAATATGAAGTGTCCTTCTCTATCTCTTTTGATTAATTTTAGTTGGAAATCTACTTTATTAGATATTAGGATGGCTACTCCTGCTTGCGTCTTGGGTCCATTTGCTTGGAAAACCCTCTTCCAGCCCTTTACTCTCAAGTAATGTCTATCTTTGTGATTTAAGTGTGTTTCTTGTATGCAACAGATGTGTAAACAGGGTCTTGTTTATGCATCCATTCTGTTGATCTGTGTCTTTTTATTGGAGAATTGAGTCCATTGATGTTGATGGAGATTAATGACCAGTGGCTGTTAGATCCTTTGATATTGATATTGGCCATGGTAGTGTGTTTGTGTGTTTGGCTCCTTTTGTTTTGCTGTAGTGAGGTTATTTATTTCCTATGATTTCTTGAAAGTAGTTAGTTTTCTTGGGTTGTATTTTTCCTTCTAGTATCTTCTGTAATGCTGGATTTGTGTGAAGGTATTGTTGAAATTTGTTTTTGTCCTTGAATATCTTGTTTTCTCCGTCTATGAGGACTGAGAGTTTTGCTGGGTACAGTAGCCTAGGCTGACATCTGTGTTATCTTAGGCTCTGCATGATATCTGTCCAGGCTCTTCTGGCTTTCATAGTTTCTGTTGAGAATTCAGGTGTGATTGTGATGGGTTTGCCATTATACGTTACTTGGATTTTTCCCTTGCAGTTTTTAGTATTTTTTCTTTGTTCTGTATATTACTGTTTTGATTATTATGTGATGGGAGGATTTTCTTTTCTTGTCTATTTTATTAGGTGTTCTGTAGGCCTCTTGAATTCTTATAGGCTTCCTCTTTAATTTGGGGAAATTTTCTTCAATGATTTTGTTGAAAATATTTTCTTGGATGAGGGAATCTTCTTTATCTTCTATTCCTATTATTCTTGCGTTTTGTCTTTTTATGTTGTCTTGGATTTCTTGGATGATTTGTGTCAGGAATTTTTTAGATTTATTATTTTCTTTGACGGAATCATCAATTTCTTCCATTGTATCTTCCACACCTGAGATTCTTTCTTCCATCTCTTATAGTCTGTTGGTTATGCTTACCTCTGTAGTTCCTGTTTTCTTTCCTAGGTTCTCCCTCTACATGATTTCCTCCATTTGTGTTTTCTTTAATTCTTCCAATTCAATCTTCAGATCTTGATCGGTTTTGTTGATTTCCTTTACTTGTCTGACTGTATTTTCCTGTTTTTCCTTAATTTTCTTCAGCTGTTTGTTTGAGCCTTTCTCTGTTTCTTTTATTTCTTTCAGTAACACAGACTGTTTGGCTGCATAGTCCTGTATTTCTTTATGGATGACCATAATCTGTTTTATTATATCTTCCCCTAATTCTTTACACATTTTATTTCCTTCCTCCATTAACCTCTTCATTAGTATGGATGTTAGGTCATCTATAATTTCACTTATGTTAGGGTGTCCAGGGCTACTTGCCCCTGGATAACTGGGTTCTAGGGATGCCATGTTGTTTTGCCTTTTGTTGGTTGTGCTTTTTCGCTGGCCTCTACCCATCTCTCTGTCTCAGGTGTTGTCTGTTAATTAATGGTGCCTGCTGAGTCCTGGGGTGGGGAGAATCGACTTGGCGGGGTTTTGAAGTTCTCCTCTGCTTTTTGGGTATGGCCAACTGAATGGTGGTGCTTCTCAGGAATTGTCACAATTCACTTCAGGTGTATGGACCTGTATCGTAACTGTGGTATTCAGGAAGGCTCTCCTCTCCCCAGGAGAGGTCCTCATGATGGCTGTCCTGTTGCTGGGTTTCTTGCTATGAATTTATTGAACAGCAGCTGTTGCTCTTAAGGTGTAATTTTTGGGTGCAGCCCTCTTGAAGGACCAGGGATTCCCACAGTTTTGTCAGTTTAGCTAGGGATAACTGGTTGATCCTTGGCACAGTATCTGAGGGCTGCTGTAATGGCTCTCTGGCTTTTGTAGGTCTGAGGATGCAGCTGTGTGCCCCAGTGCCCTAGTGGTACTCAATAATGGCGGCTGAGCACAGCGCTCCTGCCAGCAGTAGAAGGCTAGAACCTAGAGTCTGCGTGAATCCAGAAAGTATTTTGCTGCTGGGTGTCCTGAGCGTTAGTCTTGATGATTCCCCCACTGTGGGGTTTCCTCCTGACAGAGACACCCAGTCTTTGCTTTGGGGACAGCTGTTCTGTCTAAGATGGCGAGTAGAACCCGCAGGCACAGATGCATTTGGCTCTGCCTTTCTGGTCTTTGGGAGCCTGGGCATCTGCCTAAACTGGGTAATTTTTCCTGAGATCTTTTTGGGTTGGGGGTATCGGCTGAGTGCTCTGAGATCAGACCAGCAGATTCCCTCCCTGTGGGTCACCCGACAATGAAACTCAGTCTGGTCTACTGGGGCCCACAGTTCTATCTGGGGGGAGCGAATCAGGCACTCAGGCAGGGCTCTGTGCTGGAGCCTAGGTCCCCGACTCTGGCTCTGGACTGGCTCCTGGGGTGCCCACGAAATCCCGAGTCTGTTCCAGGGAATGTCTGGGTGACCTAAGGTTGGTCCCAATCGTTTACTGCACTGTGGGGTTATCTCTAGACTGCAAATTCCTGTCTGTGATGTTGTGGTGCCCACAGTTCAGTCTGGGACCGTGACCAGAGCACACTGGCATGTGGCTCTGGGCTGGCGACCAAGTGTCTGGCAGAACCGGAATCTCTTCTGCGGTTTAGCTGGATGAGTTAAAAGCCTGATGGGCAGAGTGAATGGAATTTTATGTAAGAAGTGGGTAATAGTAAGAGCTGGAGGGGATGGGAACTCCAAAATGGGGAGAGCCACAGAACAAGATAATTTGAACACAGGGAACTTCCCAGAGACTCATACTCCAACCAAGGACTATTCATGGAGATAACCTAGAACCCCTGCACAGATAAAGCCCATGGCAGTTCAGTGTCCAAGTGGGTTATATAGTAATGGGAAGAGGGACTGCCTCTGACATAATCTGATTGGCCTGCTCGTTGATCACTTCCCCCTGAGGGGGGAGCAGCCTTACCAGGCCACAGTAGAGGACAATGCAGCCACTTTTGAGGAGAACTGATAGACTAAGATGAGAAAGGAGAGGAGAACCTCCCCTATCTGTGGACTTGGGGAGGGGCATGCATTCAGAAAGGGGAGGGAGGGTGGGATTGGGAGGGGAGGAGGGAGGGGCTTATGGGCGGATACAAAATGAATAAAGTGTAATTAATAAAAAAAAAAGCCAATTGAATACCCCACCGTGGGGTATCCTCTCACCTGGGAAACACAATCACTTGTGTTTTATGGCCGTGGGTTCTGATTGCTGGTCACTATACTGATCCTGCTGTGCTGCTGCTCAGAATGCGAGTCCTCCAGAGTCTTGCCCTGCCTCCTGCTTTTAATTTTTTTAAAAATTCTTTATTAATTACACTTTATTCACTTTGTATCCCCCACTGTGTTTCCCTCCCTCTTCCCATCCCAATCCCTCCCTTCCTTCACCCTCTGCATACATGCCCTTCCCCAAGGACCATGCATGGAGATAACCTCAGACCCCTGCACAGATGTAACACATTGCAATTCGGTATCCAAATGGGTTCCATAGTAATAGGAACAGGGACTATCTCTGACATGAACTGATTGGCCTGCTCTTTGATCACCTTCCCCTGAGGGGGGAGCAGCCTTATCAGGCCACAGAAGAAGACAATGCAGCCACTCCAGATGAGACCTAATTGACTAGGATCAGATGAAAGGAAAAGAAGACTTCCCCTATCAGTGGACTTGGGGATTTCCTCAATTTTTTTGGATGTGTTCTTTCATGTCTTCTGGCCATTTGCTTATCTGTAACCTTCATTGTTTGTTCTTGGATTCTGCAGTTCAAACTGGTACTGTCTTTCTCTGGTGTCTAGAGAATTCTTCAGGAAGCTGAGAGAGTTCCAGTGGTTTCAGCCTGTGCGTTTGGGTTTCAGCTGTACCTGTGGTAGGAAAGTCCAAGGGCACAGAAGGACAAATGTGGGCAAGCCTGTGCACGTGCATGTGTGTATGTGTAAGTGTGCCCTGAGGGACAATGTGCTAGAGAATGTGGAGGCCTTCAGTGTGAGGGAGGGGCACCTTGCAGGCAACAAAAGGGTCACAGACACTAAAGGTATTGCAAGCGCTGGTAATGATTGCAAGTGCAAATTCTGTGAATGTCAGTTCCCTGAGTGTCAGTGGCCTATAGGCTACAGGTATTCGTGTCTAACTGTGTTCCAGGATTTATTTGCCTAAACTGCACTGGTAGATCTGCAGAGCAGGGGCTTCAATGTCCCAAGAAACCCTCTGTTTCCCACAGTGGATGTGTGGGTGGGAAAGAGCTGATGTCTGGCTGCTAGGTTAGAAGCACCATAGATCTGGGGCTCTGTAGGCACTTGAGAGTGCACTCACTCTCTAGCAGGTCAAATCATAAAGCACAGGGATTCTCCCTGTTCTCTACTGGCTGGTTTGGACCTACTGAGTCTAATGTGGCAGGTTGAGCTCAGTCAGCTCAGTGGTACAGTAGCTGATGAACTGAACTTGGGAGTCCAGGTGCCAGCTGGGAAATCTTGGGGAGCCACAAGAGTGGGTCCACAGACCTAGGTGGCCCAGTGCCTGGTGTACCTGGGTGGTTTTTCAGGTCTGCTGGGTTTTGGTGGCTGTACAGCTGTCTATCTACCACTGAGGAATTTGGGAGGTCCATACAGTCACTTGCTGGGAGGCCCTGCTGTTCCCGTATGGCTACTTGCAAATGTGGGACCCAGAAAAGATTGTACCCACAGATCTGGGACTCGGCTGGAAGGTACTCATTGGGTGGATACTCGGTGGGAGAGTACAGTTGGCCTCCGTGCCTGAGGAGCTAGGAGCCCTATCTCGGCTGTGTTGGTCCCCAGGCAGTGAGTTCTGTGCTCCATGTCACTGACGTGGGTTGGCTCCCCAGAGGAGGAGGAAGGCCTGAACAAGGGAAGTGCTCTTCTCTGTTCCCAGGGAAGTCTGCACCTGACCTGAATCAAAATGTTCTCTGCTCCTGTGATGTTCCCTCTCTTTCACAAAGCTTCAGTTGCTCCTCCACTCACCCATTTCAGAGTTTCAAATCCTCTGCCTCTCAGAAATGGTAGCGCTGGTCTCCACCATCTTGGATCCCTTCTAAGCTTCTATTCTTGATAATAAGTGATTAAAACAAGTATATTTTTCCTTGAGTGTCAGAGTAAATAATTATGGAAAATGGCTCAAAATGAAAGATTCACAATGTTATATTTAGATTCCACTATTTACATGCAACCAATTCTAGTGTGAACATTTGTTAATCTATGGAAAGGTAAACAGATGAGCAGCTTCTCCATGTCCACTTCATTTCAGGGTGGCCTCTTTAGAAATGTCTGTCATCATGTTTAAAATATTATATTTCAATTGTTCAAAACTTTTCTCTGCCTTCCTTAAACTAGATTCCAGGTTATTTATCTGAAGTATGTCCAAATGTAGCCAACTTTATGCTGAATAAGTTAAATTCAGTTTGAACATCTGTAGTGATAATCTGAATAAAGGTAATTTTGAGAAAATATTACATCAAATATTCTGTGAAATTGCATTTACCTATTCACAACTTCCAAAATAATTTTAGTTAATACATAAATATATTGGTAAACACAGATTGAATGTTTCTTTTCATTTTTCTGTTGATTTTCCAAAACTAATATTATGTAACTAAGAATAAGTTTATAAAATAATGAGAGGAATGAGTGAATATGTGCTTATTTCTAGTTGTATTGTATAAGCTTTGTATTTGTGGTTACAAATACAAATGATATAATGTTTATATATTCTTATTTAATATATATATAATTGTTCAAATCTAAAAATATGTAAAATTAGTCTCATAAAAATAATAAATATGCAATCCTACTAATGTTTGTTTTAACTTGTTAGTTTTTTTTTAAATTTCTCTTTTTTATCTTGTTATGTAATTATTTGTTGAAATAATTTCTTTTCTTTTTGTTATAATTATTTATTTGTGTATATGCATGTGGGTATAACATATGCCATAGAAAATATGTGGAAGTCAGAGCACAACTTGAGGGACTGTTTTTTTCTTTCCAAGGTTCAAACACAGGTTTTTAACTTGTTGACAGTCATGTTTGACCACTGAGCCATCTCACTGTCCCAGTACTGATATTCTCAACATTGAAGATCTGAGCTGTTTACATTTAATTAATTATCTTTTTTAAGTCACTATGTGTTTTAACACGCATTCTGGTTTATAAGCTAGGAACAATTTAGAACATAAAAGAAAAAGTAAGTTTTAAACCTGTAATGGAATATATGTGCCCTCTTGAAAAATTCATATACTGTATCCAAAAACCCCAGTGCTGGCATAAAGAAATCTGGGTTTTGGAGGTAACTACTTTAACATGAGTTTAAGAATTTGGAATCCCATAGTAATAGTTCTTTCCTCAAAAATAAACAATGTAGACAGACCTGTGTTGGTTGCCTCCATGGTTGCATCGAGGATCAAGTAAATGGTCAATAATGTACCAGCCAGAAAGACTGGAGCAGAAGAGAGTGAACTGTATGCTGCTGAGACCTCTTGATCACCTGAACTGTCCAAAGCAAATTTCTTTATCTCAATTCACCTTGTTTATGTTGTTCTGTTATAGTCATCTTCTGAACAATTTGGGTTAATCTAGCATAATTCTTATACTATGTAAAAAGTTTAAAGACTTCTGTCTCCTCAGTCTCTTCTTTCTATCATTGTCATTTGGTAAACATTTTAGTATCACAAAAAACTAGATGACTTAATCAATTTTATTTATGCAAATTTCCTATGAAATGTTGTAGATGACACAGTTTCAGGTAATAATAACACATTTGCTGCCTTTTATATTTCAGAATAAAGACTTCTTAGAGTATAACTTCTAAGAATCTCCAAAGTGGAAATGATGGGAATAAAACAAGTTGAAATGCCACAGTATTTGAGGTTATTATTAATATTCAATCATATTTCCTGAGTGTTTGGTCTTCATATTACAACAGACTTTTTGTTAATATTCACTGCTATACAGATTAGATATTGATGATTTGCTGGGAAAACAACTTCCTCATATTTTATGGTATTGTAGAGTTCAGGATATCATTACACTCACTTTCAAAAAAAAAAAACTTTGTAACAAAAGACAGTCTATGTGAAATGTAAATTAATGTTACATTTTTCTGAGTATTGAAACATGACATTTATACGGGTAAATCATAAGTGGGAGTACAGAAATAAATCACAGACTGGCTTTTTGATGACATGACTGTAATTTGAAGGGGGAAGAAAGAGAATTTTAACACTGAATTTGAAAATAGATATTGAATTGTGTGTATTTTAATGATAAAGGACAGGTTTCCTCTTTTAAATTTTCTAGAAATTCTAAAATTATATCTCTAAATAATTATGGCAATACTGGCACAATGATATGAACAAAAGTGAAATAATTCTATTTTCAGGAGAAAAGAACTTATGTCTAAGCTAACTTTTAACCTTAATACAATTGCTCACTGAAATTAAAAGAGCACCTCAGAGGACTATATTGTTTCTGTACTGGCAGTATCTAGTAAGTAAGCACATGGTTTTTGAAGGTTGCAAATTAATTGTCTAATCTATAACAATGATTTGATGTTTTTGAAAAATGATTTGAAAGTTGTAACAACTATGTGGATATCTGAAGATCTGCAAATAAATGCTTTTGTAAAAGACACTATTGAGGTTACACCTTTACATAAAACTCTCCATAATAAGCACTGTCTTTAAATGCCTAACACCCTGCATGACTCTGCTTGTCCTGTCACTAGTCAATTAACGTGTGTTCTGATACTGTGACAAAGGACACAGAGCAATTCACATCATAAGTGGCTTCTGAGCTCACTGGTGTAGTAAGTACAATACTTGGCCCTCCTACACTCACACATACACAGCTTCTATCTTTTGTGCTTAGTGAAGTTCTTCTCAATAACCCAAGTCATCATGCTCTCTCTACACACAACAAGCACTCAATATATAATAAAAGGGGTCATACCCAAAGAATATGAGAATATGTCCCATTCTATTCTAGCCACATTTATTCTCTTATTGCATGAAAGCTTCTCAGTACCTTAATAAGATACCCTGAATATTTATGCACCTGTCTTTGGTTCTTGGTCTCAATCACTTCCATCTACATGGCTTACAAATATCCATCTACATACATAGCATACACATGAACTATGTATTCTTTTTCTCTTAGTTAATATCTTTGGTTAAATCATTTAGTGCTCCCAATACTTATTGAATGGGGGTCATTCAAGATCATATCCTCATTGAAGATTCTGTTGGGAAATATGTTTGGGAGAACTTTTATGTTGTTTGAAGAGCTACGCTCTGCTTCATTGTTTCGCTTATGTAAATATAATTAATCCATTAACGGTTGCCAGAAAGTAATGTGACTGATATTAAGTAATTTTCCTACATAGAATTTAAAAGATTTTTTTTTTTACTTTGCAATTAAGAGACAATTTTCTGTTAATCACAGAGCCATCTGTGTGAAACGTAGTGTCCTTCAATCTGATAAATGAGGCACTGCACTTTGTATAAAGAGAAAGCAGCCCAACCTTCCCTATACAGAAAGTTCTCTGATGTGAAAAATGTGGAATTTGAATCAAGAGTAAACACCTTGATCACCTTCCCCTGAGCGGGGAGCAGCCTTACCAGGCCACAGAGGAAGACAATACAGCCACTCCTGATGAGACCTAACAGACTAGGATCAGAAGGAAGAAAAAGAAGCCCTCCCCTCCCAGTGGACTTGGGAAGGGGCATATGTGGAGAAGGGAGGGATTGGGAAGGGAGGAGGGAGGAAACTAGAGAAGGGAGACAAAGTAAATAAAGTGTAATTAAAAATGAAATTAAATTAAAAAAAATCCAGAGGACCCTAAGATTACAATAAATAATTATATGACGACAAATCCAAAAAAAAAAAAAAAAAAAAAAAACAAAACAAAACAGAGTAAAGCTTTCATTACATAGACATCTCCTCTTGGTTGTAACACTCCATCCTAGAGAGAGGAGATGAGCTCTAAATCTCAATAACAAAACAAACTTCCAAATCCAGAAAACAGGAAACAAAATCCACAAGGCCCCTCCCAATGCTATATGAGCAGTAAATGTGCAGTTATTATAATGCAAATATATAAATACATGTGTGTATAGTACATTAACGCATAGCTAACATTTTGAGAAAACCATTGGGATAGATGTTTAACAGAGAGTTATCTGTACTTCTTTCTTTCACCTTTTTAAATATAATATTATTTATATATTTATTTATTACAATTTATTCACTTTGTGTACCTGCTGCAGCCCCCTTTCTCATCTCCTCCTAGTCCCATCTACCTTCCCTCTTCTCCCCCTATGCCATTTCCTTACCATTTCCTTAGTCCCTAGTTCCCTCCTCCCCTTTTATCTGACCCTAGTTTATCAGGTCTCATCAAGGCTGACTTCATCATCTTCCTCTATGACAGGGCAAGACTGCATGGTCCTTAGTTGGAGTATAGGTCTCTGCAAGCCCCTCTGGGCTTAGGTATTTTGGCTCTGCTTTTTAAATCATAATTAATGTCTGATTTGATAACAGAATACACTGTATTTATCACATATGATAAACAATTGTCATCTGTGTGAGCATATGTATGTACAACACAAATGTGCTTAATCACAGTGAGTGTAGTGGATGTCATGTCAACACCTGTTTTGCTCTGTTTTGTTTTGTTTTTTCCTGTAAATTGGGGATATGTTTTAAACATTTCTTTCCAAATTTGAAAGTTTAAAAATGGTATAAACAAAATATAATTATATGATGTCTTCTCCCCTTTCAATGTCTTTAGCATTTCATGCTCACGTTTCATGGTAAAATATGCACATTCATTTAATTTGGTACTAGCTACTTTCCTGTAGCTGAAGTCAAATGCTTAATAAGGTCCTCTTTAATCTCTCTAATGCTAATTTAGCTTTTAAAATGTAACCTATCTGACAACTTTTATCTTTTAATTTAATGCACTTTCCATCTGTCTGCTAGACATCCCTGACTCCTTTCTGGTCATTTTCAGCCTTATCACCTGTGAATATCTTTCTGTCTCTGACTTATCATGCAATTACACAGCCTTTAGTGGTTTCATTTCTCTCTCTTCACAGCACAACCCTTATGTGCACATCAGTGTGATAGGCAGGATATTTCTATGAGAAACAGGTGCTTCTGTGACCATGAGCTTGACCATAAGAAATAGAGAGGTAGCTCATTTCTGACTGAATTAAGGTAATGCTTCCTAAACTGGTATTTATTCTGAATAGGTAAATCTCTAAAACACATGTAATGATAGAATGCATGATTATCAATGACAATAACAGAAACAAATTAAAATTAAAAAAAAAATGGTAGCTTAAGATCTGTGAATCTTCTTTTTTATCCCCTCTCTGGGAATAAGAAAGTCTGACACAGCTTTTTGAATAATTCATGAGAAGAATAAAAGATTTATCAATAAAAACAGGGTCAAGTTCTCTCAGAGAGCTTTAGAATATAAGTATTGCTAGAACAGCATCAGAGGAGAGCTATGTATTTGAATTCCCAACTTAAATTTTTATCCTGTGAAAATCTTTGTTAGTAACTTAATAAAATAAACTTTCATCACAGAACAATGCCTGTGATATTTCAGTATCACTAGTTTTTAAAAATATAATTCTTTCAAAAAATTATTTCCTGTTTATGATATAATTTTCTACTATATTATCTTTTAAGAATCACTCAAATTACAATAACAAAAGAAATGTTGTTTGAGTCCCAAGGAGCTGGAAAGATGCCATTGTGAATATTTCTCATCATTTACCTATTGTGTGACACCTTCTTGGAAGTAATACATCTGTGCTACATATGCTTCTATTTGGTGAATCTACCTGTGAACATAACCATGTATGTGATGCAATGGAAAGGAAACACTTTCCAAGAGTGAAGGAAGATTTGATAGCCAATGTCCCACACAGAGCAATTACAAGGAACTTGCCCGGTTGTTTCCAAAGAAACATCAGCATTCCAGGGATAGTCCAGCTGCTGAAGTAAGACAAGTGCCCTCAACATTAGTAATAAAACATAACTGTTACCTCAAACTCCTTATTAGTACATTCATTGTAAGTAAAGTCAACTGATGAGTTAAAATTACAGTATTAATGACATAAGTTTAGACTTCGCTTACGAGCGGCGAAAGGCATTCTGTATTCTTGGAGTGATGTCTAAAATTTAAGTGGAAAGACTGAATACTGGAAACTTCTTTTTACCTTTTGAATTAACTTGGGAATTTTTAAATCAATAGACTTGTTATGCTAGATAGGTGTTGCTATGTGCTACTAGAAATTTTTAACAATAACCTTTTAAATTACTGCCTACTCACAGAAAAGATAAAGTAATGCAGCTATCAAGTGACAATACCTTCTTCAGTAATGGCTGGCCTTGATTCTCATTTATCCATTCCTTTTTGGAATTTTATATGTGTTAAACTTGTACAGGTCTTACTCATAGTGTAAACGCTTCTGTGAGTTAATATGGGAAAATCACAGCTATTTCCAGAAGAACATTCTTTTGTTGTAGTCCTCTGCTTCTTCTGGCTTTTACAATATTTATATCCACTTTTTGCATTGATCTCTGAGTCTGGGAAGGATGTGACAGTATTGTACCTCTGAGGGCTAAGCACTCTTCAGTCTCTTATCCTATTCCTCATGACAGTTGTGGAGTTTCTATGTTCATTTCAATCTATTGCAAAAACAAGCCTCTCTGAAGAGGGTTGAGAGAGACATTTATAAAAATATGAATATTAATTTGTATTAATATATATGGCAATAATATATATATGAAAATGCCCCTAGAAAAAGTTTGATATCATATCTCCTTAGCTGAATAACAGTAGTATGCTGCTCTCCTCTAGGAACTGTTGCCTGAACATCCACTGCTTCTAGGCAATGATAAGAGTGCCCAGTATTGGTTCCATCTTGTGAAATGGGCTTAAGTTCTTTCTGAAAATATTTGGTTACTCCAATATTCCATGCCACTATTAAACCAATAGGCATATCTTTCCAGGTTGGTAGTTGCTGTTGCTCATAGACATGGCAATGAGTTAAGACTGTTGTTTAGTTTCTCCTCCAGTAATGGTATATGCCACTTTCACCAATGTGAAACCAAGCTGCTCAGGATGAAGCTTCCAACTCAATGTCAATATAATTTCACCATGTTCTAAACCTTAGATAAGGATATCTTAATCACTATGATATTACATAAGATGAGTAATTCTACTGGGTAGAATGAGGAGATTACCATAGACTCAGATGCTTGAATGCTTAGTTATTAGAGGTTAGAACTGCTTGGGAAACATTGGGAGGTGTGGCCTATTTGGAGTAAAGCTGGCCTTATTGTATTCTGTGTTTCAATGAGGCTGGGCTTTGAGTTTTAAAACATATACCAGACTCTATCTCTCCCTGTTCCATGTGGCTCAGAATTTAAAGCTTCAGCAACTTCTGTAGTACCATGCCTGTTTGCTTCCCACCATAATGATCATGGACTAACCCTCTACAATGTAAAGAGATCCTTAACTAAATGCTTTCTTTTATAAGAGTTGACTTGGTTGTAGTGTCTCTTCATAGCAATAGAACAGTAACTAAGACAATAACCAAGAGCATTATGACTTCTAATATGCTTGGGATGTATGGAGCCTCAGTGGTTAATAACTTCAAAAAAGACAATCCATTTCTGACACTGAACTTTGTTTTAGCCTATGTTATCAAATTGGGCTTTATTATCTCCTTTTAGGATATCTCAATTTAAAAATTTTATATATGTGTTTGAATATAGTTTAGAAAGCTTCTACAAAAGTAGATTTCCTCATGATGTCTCTGGAATTTGCTCTATTCCAGACATGCTGTTGGCAATGGAAGAGTAAGGGGTCTTTAAAATATTCAACTTCTATTCAGAGTTAATGTCTTGATTTAGTAGAACCTGACAGCAAATATAAAACTACATGATTTTAGGTGAACAATGAATATTTTCATATATCCAAGTATGTCACCACCTGCAGTGACAATTGAATACCACCTAAGTGAAGGCTGGGGAAAAAGAGCTGGGGGGACAAAAAGAGGACACCAAGTCTAGACTCTGATCAAGGTGTGTTTACTGATTGTAAAAACAGCACTTAACTAGCAGAAAATTACAAACAGTTTTTCATGGCAGTAGCTTCACTTGGCAAAGCATCTGAGGATTCACTCAAGGTTTCACAGAATTTGTTCTCTGGTTCCCATGGTTGCACGGAGTTTGTTATCTAGTTCTCGGGGTCAAAGCTCTCTGCTGTAGGACTGCCAAGGTCAGTCTCTGAGACGCTGAGCTTTAGATTAGACCTATGTCTGCGAGGGCCAGGAGGCAAAATTCCACTGCTCAGACTCAGCACCAAAGAGCAATATGCACTCCAATTCAGCTACCACCTCTATTTTGGCTGACATACAAGTATAAATAAAAGTACTGGATCAAACTAAACCATTAAGCAGACATTCATAAATTGTGTCATTGCTCTCCATTTTCTTTGAAAAGCATTGTCTTAGGGTTTCATTGCTATGGAGAGATGTCATGACAATGTCAACCTTTTTTTTTCTTTTTTTATTAATCATAGGTTGTTTACTTTGTATCACATTCATAGCCCCCTCCCTCATTCCCTCCCAATCCCACCCTTACTCCCTCATCTCCTCCCTGCCCCTTTCCAAGACCACTGCTAGGGGAGGTCCTCTTCCCCTTCCATCTGACCTTCGCTTATGAGATCTCTTCAGGACTGGCGGCATTGTCCTCCTCTGTGTCCTAGCAAGACTGTTCCTCCCTTGGCAGGGGGGAAGGAAGGTAAAGGAAACAGTCATTGAGTTCATGTCAGAAATAGTTCTTGGTTACTGAGCTACCATGGGCTACATCCAATCAGGGGTTCTAGGTTATATCCATACATGGTCCTTGGTTGGAGAAACAGTCTCATAGAGCCCCCCACCCCATGCCCTGATGTATTCTGTCCTTGTGGAGCTTCTGTCCTCTCCAGGTCATACAAACTTCCCCTTCTTTCACATGCTTATCTGCACTCTGCCTAAGGTTTGGTTATGAGTCTCTGCATCTGCTTTGATACACTGCTAGGTAGAATCTTTCGTAGGCCCTCTGAGGTAGGCTTCTGTCCTGTTACTTGTTTTCTCCTACTTCCCATGTCCATGCCATTTGTCTTTCTAAATGAGGATTGATCATCTTACTCTGGGTCCTCTTTCTTCTTTATCTTCTTTAGGTGCACATATTTTAGTATGTTTATCCTATCTTACAGGTCTATATAACTGAGTATATATCATGTGTGTCTTTCTGCTCCTGGGATACCTCACTCAGGATGATCTTTTCTAGATCCCACCATTTGCCTGCAAATTTCATGAATTCCTTGTTTTCAATTGCTGAGTAGTATTATTTAAAAAAAAATACATTTATTTGAGGCTGACTTACAGGTTAGAGGTTTAGCCCATAATCATCATGGTGAGAAACATGGTGCCATGAAGGCAGACATGGTGCCAGAGGAGCAGCAATGAGGTATATACAAGAGAAAATGACAGTGAGTAACTGGGCCTGAATTGAACAGGTGAAACCTCAAGCCCCACACCTACCTAGTGACACAATTCCTTCTACAAGACCACAAGCCCATAATAGCACTCCCTTTGAATCTATGTGGGCTATTTTCATTCAGAACACTACAAACATCTATAATTATAGTTGACATTAACCTGAAAAATTTAATGTGCTGTAGACTCTTAAGTTCCTTTTTATATGACTATACAATACAATATTAATAATTCTCTAATGCCATAGATATTTTCCCTTTTTTAGTTTGGAGGGGATACATGCTGCTCAAAACAACAGAGTTGTAATGGTTGTGCTAGAACAAGGATGCCAAGTGAACTGAATCTTCTTTGAAAACTTACCCATGGCTTTAAGCCTAAGCATTAAGATTAAAATATATTTAGGTTTGTATGATGATATAGCAAATGTAGCATTAATTCTCAACTGTAATCATGTACAAAGATAGAGTACTTGAATGATGAAAGCTTAGATTCACAGATGGTTTGTAGTGAAAATAGTCTACTTTAAATATATCAGAGATTGACCCAAGGGCTTCCTTATAATTAAACACCTGCTCACCTCACTATTACGTACATGAGCCCTTGAGGATGAAAGAAATAGCAAATTTAGACTTGTTTGAAGTACTTTACTTTAAAAATTAGATTCCTGAAAATCTGTAAATAAACAAAATGTGTTAACAGGCTCATTTAATCAAGCAAACATGTATTAGGTATATTTAATGGAAGAAGTATGCTCATCCTTATTGAATTAAACTTATAAATAAAATTCTTGCTAAATATCCCTCAATTTCCAAAGAAAGACACAGACAGAGATATGAGACACAATAGTTTATATTAGCATAAATGTAAGATCACAAAAGTTTTAAGCACAATGCAATCCAAATGTGCATCTGTCTTGATGGTTTGATCATAAAGGCACTAGGAGAGACAATCAAATCATATCATTACTTCATGTGTGGTTTCAACAAAATGCCCCTTCGTAGGCCATATGGAAGGGACTCTATTAGGATGAGTGGCCTTGTTGGAGAAAGTATGACACTAGGGGGTGGGCTTTGAGGTCTTAGATGCTCAATCTATACCCAATGTGGCAGACTCTTCTTGCTGCCTTCAGATCAAGATCTCAGCTCCTTCTCTAGAACCATGTCTACCTGTATGATACCATGCTTCCTGCTATGATGATAATGGACTAAACTTCTGAACTATAAGTCATTCTCAATTAGAAGTTTTTCTTTGTAACAGTTGCCCTGGTCATGGTGACTCTTCATAGCAATAGAAACCTAAATTAACACACTGTACTAATGACAAACATGAAAAAGAGAAGCACTAAATCATCAGTATTTGTTGTATTTAGCTGTATTCTCCTAGTACAGGCAGAAATGACAATGTGTCAGCATCTGGAAACTCTAAAAATGTACTGATAAGGCTTGGAGTATATGACAAGTATCTACTTGACCAAGGAGTCAGTAAGGCAAGTGAAGAGAGTCTAGCCATAGACCAAAATGAACTCCTACCTGATGCCCTAGACTAACACTTAAGCTCATATCTGAAGAGCAGAAGTCTGTCATCTGTATGATGGTGAATATTCACTTTTTTACTCTGTTTATCCATATATAAATAAATGCATATTTGTAACACAGACACACACACACATTTAAATTGATAAACTATGAAGTCATTTTTCTTTCTTTGCCTTTGTTTTTTTTTAACTTTTACTTGTTTGTTGTTGTAAATAAAAATGATTACTGAGCTATATAATGTTTATTATTATTAGCCCTATAACTATTGTGATGATATTATTTAATCAGCTATCAGACCTGTTAGATTTTATAATGTCCTTAAAACATCTTGGGCTGGGCAGATAATTCCATCTATGATATCTCAGTAACCTCACCATCCAAAGCAGTCCTCCTTAACCACCCTCATCTGGGCTATCTTGCATCTGTTATCTTATGAATACTTGCTTGGATTCTTTCCTGAACCTTTTCATACCATCATTGGAGTCCTTCCTCCTGACTCATCTGGTTTATTCTCCACAATAATCCATTGTGGCATTCTTCTTCCTCCTCTCCTCTTGTCTATCTGTTTCTGTGATGTTCCTATTCTCAAAAGCCCTGAGCCTTAACCATGCCTACCCCATTCTTCTCTGCCCATGTTTTAGTCCTTTAATCGACCAATTAAGTATATTGTCTTAGGCAGGTTTACACAACAAGAATATGTTCATCCAGGCAATAACCAGATCTTGAAGGCCAGCAACCAGCAACAAAATACAAGCATCAGACCAACCCCAACACTTGTTCTTTGTTAATTTTGTACAATGTATTTCGATGATACACACTTCTCCCCTGGTCCTCCTTTATCTACAAATATCTACATCTTCTTTGAAACCCACCCAACTTTGTATCTATTTTTCTTTTTACAAAATGAATTCTGACCTGTGATACCCATAAATTATTGGATGTACAGATTTCCAGTGAAGCAGTTTGACATAACAGAGACTAAACCCTTAAAACTGACTCACCTCCTAGAAGCTATTATTCTCTGCGTAGAATAATATGTTTCTAGTAGATCATTATAAACACAGAGAATCACAACCGGTCAACATAAGAACAATTAAAAATTACAGTCAGCATCCTTGACACCAAATGGGAGCTCTATATTACATTACTTTGCCCCAAGTCTCAGGAATCATTGTAAAAATAAAGAAAAAAAATAAAAGAAAAAAAAAGGAGGTGGAAATATAAAAGCTAGAAATATTAAATGTCTACAAAGAACCAGTGGTTTCTGGACATAAAATAAATATCCAGACATTCTTATTATAACTTTATATATGTCATTTACATCTCTACAATTAGAAACATAAAGACAGGTGCAGCCTAGTTAAAATGTCATCATACAAGTGCACCTTGCCACCGAGCTACTCAAAGGTGTTTAATTGTTTGAGATGGGAAATGTGAATGGTTCAGATTAGTTGATGGGTTGGCTAAAATGTGTCATATATTTATTAGTGTACACTTAAATGTCTAAATTAAAATACAAATGCCAATAATATGAGTTGGTGGACGCCATGCGGAAGGAATATCTGTGGACAAGTGAGCTTCCTGAAGACAGTCCACTGTTTTGCACAGCTGAGATGGACATACCTTGGGAAAAATTTCTCCAGAGGCTTTATTTCCGGATTGTTTCTTGCTGCTGCTGCTCTGCCTTCTCATGTATGTCATTGTTATATTCCTCATGTATCTAGCATGGTGTAATTGGGCTTTGAAGGCCCTCACTGCCTATATTCTAGTGTGATTGCTTCGTGGAAGACAGCTCGCTCTCCTGGGCAATTTTCCTGCAGATCAATATGAAGTTGAACTTCAATATGTTTGAAGAATATGGTTTTGTGATGATTGGTTTTGGAGAATATATAACTTTTGGCTATGAGGTAATCTTTTTTCTTACATAGAGAATTTTGTCTTAGGTTGTATAAACACTAAGAAAAAAAAAAGGTAGCCATAGCTTTGCTCCATCCAGTAAATATATGTGTTTGGATGGATGTATGGATGTAAAGTAGTTGGAGATTATTGAAACTTTGCTTCATTCAATAAGTGCTTTTCACCAGCTCCAGAGAATTAAGTTTTACTCCCTCAGAGAAAAAGTCTGCTGAGTGATTAATAGCTGACTCCATACATCCCCTCAGTACCTGACATAGCAAAGCTGGCCTTCGGCAATGAGTACTTATGTTTCTCACAATAGAAACCAAACTCTTTAGAACACAATTTAAAAATATATCAGGGCACAGGGGTCCTCTATGAGACTGTTTCTCCAACCAAGGACCATGTATGGCTATAACCTAGAACCCCAGCTCGAATGTAGCCCATGGTAGCTCAGTATCCAAGTGGGTTTCCCTAGTAAGGGAAATAGGAACTATTTCTGACATGAACTCAATGACTGTTTCCTTTACCTACCCCTGTTCCCCAAGGGAGGAGCAACCTTGCTAGGCAATAGAGGAGGACATTTCAGCCAGTCCTGAAGATACATGATAAGCTAGGGTCAGATGGAAGGGGAGGAAGACCTTCCCTAGCAATGGTCTTGGAAAGGGTCAGGGAGGAGATGAGGGTGGGAGGATAGGATGGGAGGGAATGAAGGAGAGGGCTAGGAATGTGATACAAAGTAAATAACCTGTGATTAATATTAAAAAAAAGAAAAATAATAAAAAATGCTATTCAAGTGCTTGTGAAATTTTAAAATGAACCATATGATAGAGATTGGAAAGTTGGATCAGTCTTTAAGAAGAACATTTGCTGCTCTTGCAGAGGACCTGAATTTGGTTAGCATCACACTCATGGTGTTTCACAACTTTTGAAACTTTATTTGCTATGGATCTGATGCCTCTCTGTGCCTCTTTAAACTTTTGAAACCATGTCTTGAACATCAACTCATGAAGAATTATACATACACACAGACAACAGACAAGTACATAATTATTCAGAAAAATAAAAGTGCATTGCTTTGTGATTACTGTTCCTCTCAGATGTACAGATTAATAAATTTGCATTCATACATTAATATAGTCTAATTATGATATATGAAAGAACAAAAATTATAAATTAGAGGTTTAAGCCAGATGTAGATGAGAAATCATTATAAAGAGGTTCATGAAGAGAGTTTGTGCTGACCTTAGCCTCCATTTCCATTATGATTTTGTTGTATCAGGGTTTTCTGATAAGTAGCATATAAATAAAATATTTTATTTAAATTGAATTGGCTGAATAACTCTAAATTAACATAACCGTGGAAATCTGCTAAATATTGTGTTTCAACCCATAGCAGTTTTGAAACAAAAATCAACCAGAACATGGTATGGTAAAGAATAAGCATTGTAGTACATTTATTTGTTTTTTTTTTAAGCCCCACAATTCTGTTACACTGCTTTAAATATCAGTCGTTATGTATCCCAAACTTTAACCAATTTACTAAATTTAGTGTAACTTCGGATGCTATGATGTTGCCTTGAAACCTTCTGATATATAGATAAGTGAATTTTCTCCTTTGTCCTTGATTCATTAACATTGCACTCACAGTTAAGCATTGTTGCAATCATGACTGAGAAAAGCTCCTGCAACTCAAATATTCTGTATATGGAATACTACAAGCATTTGAAGTTAGATATTCTTAGGACTACTTCAGCCATTTTAAACAATGTATCTCTAAAGCTACCTCAAGAACAAAAGTTGTGGGAATAAACAGATCACAGAAAAAAATATCTTCTTGTAAGAGGAATGATGAAACATAAACATCAAGAATTGTTATATTCGTAACGTGTTAGATATACAATTTTCCACTGTACTCTTGCCAAACAATGATTAGAAAAGTTTCATGAATACTGCCTTTGTGGATTATATTTCATGCATCCTCCAAAATAAAACCTCTCTATAAAATATTCTATAATTTCTTCTATCTGTTCTATGCCCCTATTGCTAAAAGAATGTTTTTTTTTTCTTTTGTGATTATTTTGGAAAGACTTTTATTCAAAGAACAATTTTTACATTGAAAAAGGATTCATTAGAAGTGCTGGAGAATGGCAGGGACAGTAGCAGATGAGCTGATGAGTACACAAATCACGCTCAGGCAGTGTAGTGGGCAGAGAGAAACCACCACATCCGTAGTTTCCAGGAACAGAGTAGACTGAGAATGATCCTGACTTTGGTAGTCCTGACTGAGCCTGAATGAGCTGCAGGATCAGCTTCCAAAGCTAGCAATCTGCAGTCCATTATGAAGAGCTTAAAAGTTCTGAAGCCCAAACTAAAAGACACCTACAACAACATCCCTTTAGTAACACAATGATCATTTGGGAGAGCATGAAATACAAAGATTGCTCCTCATCCCAGGTCATGGTGGGGTTGGCTCCCCATTCCTAACATTCCTAGGCTGAGAAGAACTGTAGCTAATCCAAAAATGTTTTTTTAAACATATCAGATGTTTAAATACAAGAAAATTTCCTATTTATAATGTGTGTACCTTTTGTCGCATTACAATTTCTTTATTTTATAAGTATCAATGGAATACATAGAAACTTATAAAACAAAATGGTTGAATTTACTTTTTATAAATTAGTATAAAATATTCTGCTTTTTATTTTATTTGTTGTGTATAAATGTGTGTGTGTGTGTGTGTGTGTGTGAGTGTGTGTGTGCTCATGTTCATGGGCTCATGTGCATGTACTCACATGTGTATGCTGCTAGCTATGGAAGCCAGGAAAGAGCATCAGATTCCTTGCAGCTATCGTTATATTCATTTGTAACCTGCTTGAAGTAGGTGCTAGAGTCCAAACTCTGTCCTCCTGATAAAGTATGTACTCTTAATAACCCATCATTAAGAAGAAATAGCAAATAATTGTCTCAACAATGGAGAAATCTGTGCAAAGATTCTGGGTAATTATTTTTAAGAAAATAAAATATGGATACTTTCATTGACCATTGACTTCCATTTCCATGGTGGATCCAGTTTTCCTTTAGGTATTGCTTTTTTATATATCTTTTTAAAAGACTTTATTAATTACACTTTATTCACTTTGTATCCCCCCTGTGGTTCCCTCCCTCTTCCCATCCCAATCCCTCCCTTCCTCCACCCTCTTCATGCATGCCCCTCCCCAGGTCCACTGATAGGGGAGGTCTTGTTTTCCTTCCTTCTGATTCTAGTCAATTAGGTCTCATCAGGAGTGGCTGCATTGAGGTATTGCTTTTTTTTTTTTAATCAGATAAGATTTGTTTCATAAAAGTATCCTAAAGAGAGGAAAAAAAATAAGTATTGAAATTTGAGAGAGAAAACTCCATTTGTGTTTTCAACTTTAAACATCAGCCACTTTAAATAGTTGATGATAAGGTATGTGTAAATATTTTCCTGAGTGAAGACACGCCTGTAATGTTTGCTAGAACTCTAGATTCTGTGTTTTCACAATAACTTTTGTCAAAATTAATGCCTTGGGCATGCTTACTATAACTCTTCAAAGATTTCTAATGCTTACAGTATATATGGAGAGTCAGGCATATCACACTCCTCTTGGGTATTTAGAATACGCTTTGCATCATCAAGAGTGTTTTTGCTCAGTGCAGTTAGCTTTCTCCTGAATTCATTGCTTTTCAAGTTTAGTTGGTAAAAAGAACACATGTAAGGAACTGTGGGAAGGTGATGCTTAAAGTACATATTTTAGATCCTGACTGATTTTAAATATTAGTCTGGTTAAGTACTACCACTGTGAAGCAGGTTAAATCTTTTTGACCTTTCTTTAAATTGGTTTCTTCAGTTAGAATATAAAATAATAGCAATATTGACCTTCTAGTCTTTTGTCTATTTAATGAGAACTGCAACTAACTATATTAAACTACTATAAAATATTAGTTACTGCAAAATAATAATGTACTCCTGTACAAGAGAATTTAAAAAATATAATCACAAAACTAAATAAATTTAATGCTTTTTAATTTACATTTCTTTCAAAATTGAATTTTATGGGCCAAGGTTATACATAGACATAATCTTCTTTTGTGTATCAACATTTAAAAGTTGGACACTCAAGCAAAACAAAACAAAACAAACAACAACAACAACAAATAAATGTCCTGTCCCAGGTTATACAACTCATTTAAGGCGGAATTAAGTAAAAAAAAAAAAAAATGTTATTAAGACTTCAATAACATTTTTTCTGAGCTTAGATGCCTTCCACATGTTCCAATATTAACATATTGACCTTCCTAATCTATGGAAAAGACACTATGCAAAAGAAAAGGAGATAGGAAATCAAATTTCTACTATTTTAGTTGTTAATGGTATGAAAATTTTAATTCATCAGTCTTTCTTTAGTGTTAAAACTGTCATGATCCCAAAATTATTTTATGATCAAAATCCTAGAGAGTGAAACTCACATTCTCCTAGGTTGTGTTTCTACATATATTATGCTAGTTATCAATTATACCACTAACATTGCTTTTGTTGTATCTTTTCCTATTCGTGGCAATATTTAAGCTTTATAATTACTTAATAATGGCCAAAGCATATGAACTTTACTATGTATAAGATATATTTAGTAATCTAAGTAATCTATAAATGATATTGATTTTACATTCATATTAACTAATTCATTGTAATAATATTCCAGTTATTTTAACTCAGTCATCTATATGGTAGTTCTCTAAAAATAAAAATGTTATTAATTTTAGTTTACATGGTGTAAAATGAGAAATTTTGCACACACCTATTTTCATAAAATTGAATGGCGGGTACTTGAAAATTCATTTAAAAACAAACAAACAACAAAAACAACAACAAACTCGATAACTCTGCCAAAAGAGATTCAGACAAAATCCAAAGAGTAAGCATGTAAATGAGAAAGCTTTAATTTTAAAAAGCTTAACTGAGACAAAATCAAACTTAATAGGGAAATAAGGAATGTGTGTACACAGCTATTTAAATAAAATCCTTGGTCAATTCCCTTGTGTAAAATGCTTGCCTCAGATTTTCTCAAGACTTCTCTATCTTTACAAAGTTTAATTAAGGGTGGTAGAGAAAGGCGTTCTTTATTATTATTATTACAATGTATTCACTTTGTATCCCAAGAGTAGTCCCATCCCATTTGTCCATCTGTCCTCCCTCTTCCACCCTAGTTCCATCTTCTCTTACTATGCCCCTCCTTATTCCACTGATAGGGGAGGTCCTCCTACCCTTCCCTCTGATCCTAGCATATTAGGTCTCATAGGACTGGTTACATTGTCTTCCTCTGTAGACTGGTAAGCCTGCTCCCACCCCAGGAGTTGGTGACCAACTAGTCAGCCACTGAGTTCACCTCAGAGACAGCCCCTGTTCCCCTTACTAGGGAAACCACTGAACTGCCATGGGCTACATCTGAACAGGACTTCTAGGTCATCTCCATGCATAGACATTGTTTTGAGTATCAGTCTCTGCAAAGACACCTGGGCCCAGATTTTTTTGATCTGTTGGTCAACTTGAAGAGATCCTGTCCCCTCCATGTCTTTTTATCTCCCACTTCTTTCATAAGATTCCCTGCACTCTGCCCAAAGTTTGGTTTTGAGTCTCAGCATTTACTCTGACACCCTACTAGATCGAGTCCTTCAGAAGCCCTCTGTGCTAGGCTCCTGTCCTGTTACCTGTTTTTTCCTGCTTTGGATGTCTATCCCATTTGCCTTTCTGAATAATGATTGAGCAATTTCCTAGGGTCCTCCTTGATTAGCTTCTCTAGAAGTATAGATTTTAGTATGTTTATCCTATACTATATGGCTAATATCCCCTTATAAGTGAATATATACCATGTGTATCTTTCTGCTTCTGGGTTATCCCGCTCAGGATGATCTTCTCTAGATCCATCAATGAGCCTGTAAAGTTCATGATTTCCTTGTTTTTATTAGCTGAGTAGTATTTTATTGCATAAATGTACCACAATTTATGTATCCATTCCTCAGTTGAGGGACATCTGGGTTGTTTCCAGCTTCTGGCTATTACAAATAAAGCTGCTCTGAACATAGTTTAGCAAATGTCCTTATTGAATGGTGGACATCTTTTTTTACATGCCTAGGAGTGGTATAGCTGGATCTAAAGTTAACACTCTTTCTAATTTTCTGAGCAAGTGCAAGATTGATTTCTAAAGTGGTTGTACAAGTTTACATTGCCACCAGCAGTTTAGGAGGGTTCCCCTTTCTCCACATCTTCTCCAGCATGTGTTGTCACTTGAGTTTTTAATTAATTTTTATATCAATTACTGTTTACTCACTTTGTATTTCAGTTGTAGCCCCTCCTTCATCCCTTACCAATCTCACCCTCCCTCCCTCTTCTCCTCCTATGCCCCTCCCCAGTCCACTGATGGGGGGGGTCCTCCTCCCCTTCCATCTGATCCTAGTCAGATGGACTAGAGTCACTTGAATTTTTGAACTTAGCCATTCTGATGGGTGTGAGGTGAAATTTCATGCTCTTTTTGATTTGCGGTTTCCAAATGACTAAGGACATTGAGCTTTTCTTTAAGTGTTTTTGTGCCATTTCATATACCTCTATTGAGAATTCTTTGTTTAACTCTGTACCCCATTTTTAAAATTATATTACTTAATTTTTAATTATTTTTTTTATTTTTATATATTTATTACACTGTATTCATTTTGTGTCTCAGCTGTAGCCCTCTTCATCACTTGCTCCCAAACCCACCCTCCCTCTCTCATCTCCCACGCCCCTCTCCAAGTCCACTGATAGAGGAGGTCCTCCTCCTCTTCTATCTGATTCTAGCTTGTCAGGTCTGATCAGGACGGGTTGCCTTGATCTCTTCTATGGCCAAGGCTGCTTCCAGCTCAGGGGAAGGTGAACAAAGAGCAAACCACTGAGTTTATGTCAGAGACAGTCCCTGTTCCCCTTACTAGGGTTACCCACTTGGATAATGAGCTGCCATGGGCTATATCTGAGAGAGGTTCTAGGTAATATCCATGAATGGTTCCTGGTTGGAGTATCAGTCTCAGAAAAGACCCCTGTGTCCAGATATTTTGGTTCTCTTTCTCTCCTTGTGGAGCTCCTGTGCTGTCCAGGTCTTTCTATCTCCCCTTTCTGTCATAAGATTCCCTTCACTCTACCCAAAGTTTGGGTATGAATCTCAGCATATGATTTGATACCCTGCTGAGTGCAGTCTTTCAGTGGTCTGCCGTTGTAAGCTCCTGTCCTGCTTTCTGTTCTCTCCTTCCTCTAGTGTCCTTGTGGTTTGTATTTCTGAGTGAGGATTGATTCTCTTACCCAGGGTCCTATGTGCTCAGCTTCTTCAGGTTTACAGATTTCAATATGTTTATCCTATATTATATGTCTAATGTCCACTTATAACTGAGTATATATCATGTGTGTCTTTCTGCTTCTGGGTTACCTCATTCAGGAAGATCTTTTCTTTTTTTTTTTTTTTCATTCTAATTCTTTTATTTATTTATTTATTTATATTTTATTTTTTTCTTATCAGTTACATTTTATTAACTCTGTACCCCAGCCGTGTCCCGATCCCTCATTCCCTCCCAGTCCCTCCCTCCCTCCCTCCTCTCCACCGTGCCCCTTGCCAAGATCTTTTCTATTTTCCACCATTTGACTGCAAATTTCAATGTGTAAGTGTATCACAATTTCATATCCATTACTCAATTGAGGGGCATCTAGATTGTTTCCAGGTTCTGGCTATTAGCTTCCTGATTTCTTTATATATTCTAGACATTAGCCTTCTGTCAGATGTAGGATGGTGAAGAGTTATTCATAATCTGTAGGCTGTTATTTTGTTCTGATGACAGTGTCCTTTGCTTTACAGAAGCTTTTCAGTTTCATGAGGTCCAATTTATTGATTGTTGATCTTAGAGCTTTTGCTGTTGGTGTTCTGCTCAGGAAGTTGTCTCCTGTGCCAATGAGTTCTAGGATGTTCCCCACTTTTTCTTCTAACAGGTTTAGTGTGTCTTATTTTATGTTGAGATATTAAATCCAATTGGATTTTAGTTTTTTGCAGGGTGATAAATGTGGGTCTCTGTATTTTTCTACATGTAGATATCCAGGTATACCAGCACCACTTGTTGAAGATATTTTTTTTTCATTGTGTATGTTCATTATACATTGTGTTATTTCTAAACTGATTTTGGGTTGCAAAATAAATTATTTTCAGGGCGATTTTATTTGATACAATCTTTTTAGTTAGAGAAAAAATAGCCAACAATATAGATTTCATTCCGCATACAGTCCATCCTTTCAATTGATATTTTACATAGTCCCCAAGTACAAAGACTTCCATTAGAAGAAAATAGCTTGGCAAGTCATCCATGCCAGAGCCCATACAGTAGGTGAGCACCCAGGAATAGCAGCAACAACAAAATGATAGAGTGCCCTATTTTTTTTGCAAGGGAACTGATTATTCTGTAATAATTTATACCAGTCTAAATACAATGAAAGATTAATATGGCTATTATAACAGTGTTTTTTTCTAGCTAGAATATAATGAAACACAGTTATAAACTGAAAAACGCCCTCTATGCTTCAATGCTTTCTAGATTTTCAATGGTTTTTTTCAAAATATTTTACTACCTACAAGAAAGATATAAAGCACTGCGTGAAACTGGGATATCACAAATATTTTGAAAAATAATGCTAGGCAAAAATATTTGGAAATAATTGAAAGGAGCAAAATAACCTATTAGTGATCACTAGGAGTTAAAATAAAATATTGTAGATTACTGCACCTATACACAGTCCATCATCCTGGGATTTATTAGTTTCTGAAAAGGTTGCTAGTTTCTGAAAAGGTTACTTTCTAAGCATTCCTTAAATTGAAGGAGGAGTCTCACCCTATGAGCATCCATGTGTTATAAATGCCTGGGTTTACAAACATTATATTTATATTATTAGCCAGTGTGCACATCTTATGCTGATGAAACTAACCATCAACCTACCAAATTTCAGTCATATTAGAGCAATTAGTCTACATCATCCACTATAGACACAAAAAATATAAACAATAATTCACTGGTTTCACCTGAATACAGAACAGTTCCCAGTTAGAGCTTTAAAAAACAATCAGTTTCCATGTATCGCGTTTCTTATACTTGTTTTCACTTAGGAACATATTGTGCATAAAATAAGACAGATACATGTGTGATGAAATCAATTTACTCTTTGATTCTTTTCAAGTGGAAGATGAGATCTTCCACAGGATAATCATTTAGCAAGTATTGTTTTGCTTTAAAATTATATGGTTTAGGTATGATTAATTATACTTAATTTTAATGTTGCATCAGGAATATATGTCTATAAATATATTTAATATTTTATATCAAAATAAATCCTGGAAAGAAAGTATATCTGCAATAAGACTCTTAGCACCTGGCATACCCTATTATCTTTGTATGCTAAGTGTGACTTCCATCTATCAAACATGTTTTTTTTAAGGCCATCTGTTTCTTTTACACTGTCTACATACCTTTTATTCTATGTTCTTGGGAATATTAATCTTCTAAATTTGTTTTTTTAATACACTGTGATTGCTTTTTTTCATTAGATACAGTAATGTTACACTGCTTTATCCTGATTGTAATCCTTCATTGCTGCAACTAGGCTCTATATACCTTTCACCACCACAATAAGGATAATAATTTCAAATCAGTGTTTGGTTTGATTAACAGGTAAGAGCTAAACATTGGGAAGGCTCTGAGGCTAAATCCCAGTATCTTAATTCCTTTAACTAGCATCCTGAAGACATCTTGTAATATAAGTAGATGCATCTTTTTACAGGCACCCTAGAGAAACTTGTAAAAAACTTTTTTATAGCTTACCCCACTAACTCACTCAGCATTAATTTCTCCCTGAAATGAGCTCATTAGATGATATTTGATCCAGGGTCTATATTATTCATCTCTGTTTCCATTTCACAGCCAGAATCTAACACAAAAGCCATTTAATAAGTGATTTTGAATAACTGAATAATCTGAAAATTAATTGGATATGTAATAGTCAAATTAATTTAAACTATCTAATAATGCAATTTGCAACTAAAAAAGATTGGAGTGTGAGTTGGTTGGTCTGTTTATATTCTTCATATCATTATATTGAACATAAAAACTTACATTATTTTTTTCTTAAATAAACTGAAAGGCTGTCCTGTATTTGTAGTATTTATCATATAAGAAATTCAGATAATTACCAAAAATATTATCTCTAGCAAAACCTTCTGAGAAAAATGAAATTATACAAATTGGAATATTTTGCCAATTATGGAAATTTATATGTTAATCATAATATATGAGAACAGAGGCTTTACCTATAACTCCATAGATACATTGTATATTATTGCATATAAATTAATGGATGAGTCAAGATTACTATTCAGGTACACCAAATATTCTTCTACACTCATCAATCCATTGACTTTTAAATGCTATCTGCTATAAGGATTTGATAATTTTGGGGTAATAATCACATTGGAAACAAATGAACAGAAATAACAGTAATTGTCTGTTTTATTAAAATGCATAAAAATTAAACTATGACAAAAGCATCCTTAAATTGTCATCCTCTCTGAACAATGGTAACATACCTTAAAAATGTTTCTCAAATGCAATAGGCTTTCAACAACATATAAATAGTTGAAAACATGTGATATGGCACTTATTTATACATATGTTTCTTAACTTAAGTGGTTCTACATTGTATATAGTTCCACTTAATTTCTAAGAGAAATTTTATAGCAAGACTTTGCCTACTTATCTAATTACTAAGTAGGATTAACCCAGTTTCCTTCAAGTATTTTAATTGGTCCTCATTGCACAAACAGCTATAAATTGCTGGATTTGTGCCCCTACATTTCTCTCACCATGTTTCAATATACCATCAATTTTCAGGAAAAAAAAAATATGGATGCAAACTAAATGTAATATCAGTGTCTTTATTTTAGTCCTTCTCCATCTACAGTAATTCAAGAAATTAGTTGCTGTTATCAGAAATCTAATTCTTGTCATTTTGTTACAGTAGTACAAATGAACATCGTATTTCAAACTTGTTAGTATATAGTTTAGGAAAAGTATCTAAGCAAATACTATGTAGCTTTCAAGGAAGGCAGAGCAAAGTTTAAAGTCACCAGTTTCACAGGTGACTGAGAAAGTCTTATTTTTTTTTGTACCATTATTTTTTTTAATTTAATTGTAATTTTTTCTTATCAGTTACATTTTATTAACTCTGTATTCCAGCTGTGTCCTAATCCCTCATTCCCTCCCAGTCCCTCCCTCCCTCCCTCATCTCCACCGTGCCCCTTTCCAAGTCCACTGATGGGGAGGACCTCCTCCCCATTCATCTGATCCTGTTTTATCAGGTATCTTCAGGACTGGCTGCAAAGCCCTCCTCTGTGGCCTAACAGGACTGCTCCTCCCTTGGGGGGTGGGGAGGTCAAAGAGCCAGTCATTGAGTTCCTGTTAGAAATAGTCCTTGTTCCCCTCACTATGGGAAACCAATTGGTTACTGAGCTACCACAGGCTACATCTGAGCAGAGGTTCTAGGTTATATCCATACATGGTCCTTGGTTGAATGTCAGTCTCTGAAAAGACCTTGTGTCCAGATATATTTGGTCCTTGTGGAGCTCCTATCCTTTCCCCATCATACTAACTCCCCTTCTTTCATATGATTCCCTGTACTCTGCTGAAGGTTTGGTCATGAGTCTTTGTATCTGCTTTGAAAACACTGCTAGTTAGAGTCTGAGCGCATCTGAAAGACTTTTTTTTTTCTAAGACTGAAATCTTGTTGTGAGACATATTATTTTCCAGTGACTGTTCCAAACACCCTAGCTATATTTTACACTTAAAAAAAAAATTTAAATGAAATGAAAGAAGAATCTCTTGATGCAATGTTTTTTAAAAGTTATTTCTGCAAACACTGGTTTACATTAATACTAATTTTTTTTTTCTAACTTCATCTGACATCAAATTGTTCCTCCTTTCTCTCATATGTAAATGTGTTTTTTTGAAAAGGATATTACATAAGGATAGCATCCTTCACCAATATGTTCTCATTCCAGTCTCAGAACAGACTGGCCTCCTTTCTATATTTATTTTCTTATCAGGCATTTTATCTATTCAGGAACAGCCTGATTCCTATCTATGGAACTGTGACTTTATGATCAGTTCAAGATGACATCAAATACTGCAGAAGAATATTAGTATCTTAAGATGGATTGGGAATTTTTATTTTTATATAGACCATGCATTCTGTTAACAAAAATAATATGTACCAATAATTCAATGCCCAATTGCTGTATACATAAATAATGAAACAACATATAAGAGATAAAGTGGACCCCAAATCACTGTGGTAATGAAATATCCATGCACGTGAAATTAAAATGATATGTAAATTTGTCTTAAGTAAATTATCAAAGACAATTTTGTAGCATTTATGTCTATTTGTTTATTTAGGAAAATAAATAAATACAACAATTTTGTATCATTTATGTCTATTTATTTATTTGGGAAAAAATAAACCTACAATCTTTCCACAGGACTTATCACTTGTACCATTGATAAAATTTTGGGAATCTTTTTTGACTATGGAATCTACTACTTTTATAATAATATTACAATTAAAATGATGATAAGATGATCATAGTAAAGTCACTGTCATTAAAATGAGAACTGATTAATTTGTGTTAATTAGTATGCTAAATATGAATTTGCCTTAAGAGTCTAAAAATTACAAATGCCATCATATCTACCTTGGGAATACATATTTTAACTTTTAGATAATGACCTTTTTTATCAGACACACTTTATTATTTTTATCACAAAATTCTTCTGTGCAATCTAAATATGATATAGGATCATAAATATGATAAAGTATATAATTATTGTAGAAAATTAGGTCATTAAATTTTTATTTGTGCATTTCAGCTCTTTTCCTCAGTGTGAACTAATTATCTTTATTTATTACATCTAAGTTAGTTTGTTCTTATAATGTTTTTGTGGAATGTATACAGTTTACACTTATTCATTCAAATGCTGATTTCTCTACCCCACTGTCTGGTATCAATCTGGACATTGCATTGTGATGCTTATTCTAAACATCACCTGTCTTAAGTCTGTGTAAACATGCTACCATTTGTTCTATGTATTGGCAATAAAAACAACTAATCAATGATGAGCAATGGAGGGAAAAGGATGGGACATCCTGGTCCGGAGGGGAGGCGAAAAAATCAGGTGAGAGGAACAATCCAAGAAATGATTTCCAGGAACCATCAGGAGACATGAACCAGACCTAAGATATGACTAAAAAGCAAGTATAACATGTGAAATCTAAATGGGAGAAAGCTATGCAGGCTCGGAGATTTAGGATGGAGTAATTACTGCCTAGCATTGTGCTCAAGGTTAATTAAATAAATCCTAGTCTCTGTGTGGTGATTTGAGAATAAGCTGGTTTAGGAATGACTGCTGTTTAACTAAAATAAAAATCAAATTAAAATATTAATAATCATCAATATTAATTAATAATATTTAAAATAATAACATGCCAATATCTAGAGGGAATCAAATGTCCAGAAAAAAATTATATTCTGTCATTAACAAAAGTGGAATTAGCGTTATGAAAAATACTTAACTCCATAAAAAATAATTGCTGATATTAAAAGAGCAAATATTTAAATGCTTGCATATTATTGAATATGTATAAAATAATTGTTATATCAGTCAACATTTTTCCATTAATTAACATGGCAATTGGACGGAATATATTAAGTATAAAGTAACTTTATGATTGCAAGCCTAGCTATGATATTTTACTTTCACTGATTTCTACACAAGAAATCACAACCTCATATTATATTACAGAGCTGTAGTGAAAAAACAAAACAGCATTGTATTGACATTCACACACACAAACACAAAAACAAATAAACAAACAAAAACGTTCATCAGTGGAAACAAGCTGAAAATCCGAAAACTGTGGAAATGTGATTTTTTTTTTTTTTAAATAAAGAAGCCAGAATTACACATTGGAAAATTGACAAATCTTCAACAAATGGTACTAGTAGAACTGGATGGTTCCATATAGAAGACTCCAAATAGACCAGGCCTACTGACCTGCACAGAACTTAAGAGCAAATGGATCAAAACCTTAACAAATAGACACATACTTTAGAAAAGGGGTGGAAATAGCCTTGAAGTAATTGGCACAGAAAGAGACTTTCTGAAAAGATTATGAATACCACAGGCACAAAGAGCAACAGTTAATAAACAGGACCTCATGAAAACTTCAGACAAGTTGTCAACCTACAGAATGGAAAAATACTTTTACCAACTACACATACAGTACAGAGATAATTTCATATATTATATTCTATATTAATATATAGAATATCTATGACATTATATATTATATAATTATATATTATTATATATTGCATATTATATTAAATGTTAAACATTTATATTATATTAAATATTAAACATGTAATATATTATATTATAAATTATATATTATGTTAAATGTTAAACATCCTTAGTGATCAGGGAAATGAAAATCAAAACTACTGTGAGATACCATCTTAAACCTGGCAGAAGGTTCAAAACAAATTAAATGGCAGGATGTTGAGTAAGAGAAATGCTCATTCATTGCTGCTACGAATGCAAACTCATATGAGGATTTCCACTTTGGAAATCCTATTGATAGTTTCCAGGAAGGTGGGAATCGATGTACCTTAAAATCCATTTATATAAACACAATGCATACAGTATCTTACTACAGAAATACTTGCTCAACCATGTTCATAGCTGCTCTTTGTATAATTGCCAGAAATTGGAAACAGCCTACATGCCTGGTGACCAATGAATGGATAAATTAAATGAGGTCCTTTACATACTGGAATATTTATTGCTCAGCTCTTTAAAAAAATAAAATAAAGAAATTTGCCTGTCAATGGGTAGAACTAGAAAAAAATCATCTTGAGTGAGGTAACCCAGTCCTAGAGAGACAAATATGAGAAATTATTCACTTACATGTGGATAACTTTGTTACACCAAATATATGCAAACTAAAAATCTATAGGATTAAGATATAGGGTAAGGCACTGAGTTGAGCCAGAGATCCTTAGAACAGGGAAACAGCATAAATAGTCATGGATGGTGCAAGGGCTATGATGTAATGCACATCTGTATGTATGCACGCCTGCAAACCGAGCACTCAGTGAGGCAGGTGGAGCTCTGGGAATTCTACAAAGCAATTCCAGGACAACCAAGGAAACAACAACAACAAAAAAAAAGTTATGATTATGGATGGACATGGAAAATGAGAAATGATGGACTGGTAATGGACTTGAACAGAAGATTTATTTTGTGACTCTGAATTAGAACTGTTCAAATTATGGAAGTCAATTTACCTTTCACTGTAAAAGACCCATGAAATCTGACAGTAGAATAAGAAAAGAATGTTATGTGAATTGTAATGCTGTAACAATCTGATTCAGTCTCAATAATCATATTCTTTACTTTTTTCAGTAACCATTTATTTATTTTTAATGTTTTTCTGCAATGATTTTCACCTTCTAACTCTTCTGAGATTGTCCCCACCTCCAGTTCCATAAACTCCGGGCCTCTTTTTTTTTTTCTCTCTTTAAATAAACAAAAAGTAATAAATAAATAAATAAATAAATAAATAAATAAATAAATAAATAAATAAAAGAAAATTTTACACACAAAAAACTCAAAATCAAAGCTTCTTTGTTACTTGTATTTTTTCTTTTCCAGTCACTTGAATGAATCTTCACTAAAGCTGAAAGGTATGACTAGAAGCCACCCTAGACCTATTTTAAGAGAATTAGTAATACAAACATCACACTTAGTTTTTTTGTCTGGGATTCTGGTTCAGATCCACCAATTAACTGGGTTCCTAAACTTCCTAACCTATGAAGAGATTCTATGTACATGAGGATACGTTTCTGTGTAGTGTGTATGTATGGGCATGTGCATGTGCGTTTAAGTGTGTGTGTATGTCCCTAAAAATATGTAAATATACATTTCATTGGATTGCTAAACTTTTTTTGGTTTTCTGAAGTGGTGAGAAAACCCTTTTCACAAATGAGTAAACTATGTTATTATTCTTCAACTTTTTCTGAAACTTGAAAGAAGTGGCTGAAATAAATTTTTTTAAGAAAAAAACAAGAAATTACTGATTTTTTACACTAATTGATTTTAAGGAAATATTTAAATTCAGTATTAGGCTGGTTAGATTATTTTTTTTTTAATTTTTCTAGTCAAAAGATTACAACACATGGTATTTTAGTCACTGTTCTGTTTCTATAAGGAGGCACCATGACCAAGACTACCCTTATGAACCATAGATTTTAAATGAGGGCTTTCTCACAATTTCAGAGGTTCCGTCCGTTATCAACATAGCAGGAGCAGAGTGGTATGTAGGCAGATACTGGGGTCATAGCCAAGACCTATATTCTAATCCACTATCAGAGAGAGAAAGAGAGAATCAGAGATAGAGAGACCAACCTGGACTGACCTTGATATGGGCTTCAGAAAGCTCAAAGACTACCTCCTGTAATAATTCCCTTCCTTCAACAGGCCCATAATTCTTAATCCTTAAAATCATTTCAAATAGTGCCATTCACTAATGACCAAGCATTTGAATATGTGAACCTATGGCCTATGGGGCCATTATTATTCAAACCACCACATTCCTTTCCATTCCCCCCCCCACTGGCATAAAGCCATATTATAATGCAAAAATGTCCAACTACAGAAATCCCCATAGTCTTTCATAGTCTCAAAACTGCTAAAAAGTTCCAGCTCCAAAGTTTCCTGAGACACATGGCAATTTCTTAACTGTAACCTCTATAAAATCAACATTTAAAAGCAGATCACATATGTCCAACATAGAATAGCATAGAAAATGCATTACCATTCCAAAACGGAACAAAGGGGGTGAGAGACCAAAGAATTGAAAATTGTTTTCTGGGGCATATTAGTTTGGAGTTTGGAGCATAGGCCTGGGTGAAGGCCAGCCAAGTGGAGACATACCAGCCATGTGTGGAAAGGAACTAGCTTTACTGCATTCTTTTCCTGCCCACTAGAGATACAGTTGCTAGGAAACCAGCCCAGATGGCCAGCCCAGAACCATTTATGGTCTTGGCCCCTAAAATAAACCAATCATTTCAAAAGTCAGTCTCGCTTACCCAATCACTTACCACCATGGCATGGCATTTTTCCCCCTTTAAAAACCTTATTCCCTACAGGGCCTGCACTTCTCTTCAACAGGGGAGAATGCTGCAACCAGGGTTCCAGCTTGTAATAAAAAGATTCCCATGTGTTTTGCAGCAGAGTCTATTCCTGGTGGATTGAGGGGTCTCACAAACTGGGCATAACAAGGGCATGGTGAGGAAACACTGGACCAAACAAACAAAACAAAAATGAAAACCAGCATGGTGATTGCAAACTCTGCATCTCTATGTGTAATGTGACAGGGCTCTGCAGATTAACAACTCTACATTTAGAGCAGTTGACTGAAACATGGTTATTTCTCTCAGGCTTTTTCTTTACCTGCTATGAAGCTTTCCTTGTTAGGTATGCCATGGCTATGGCAACTCCAGGATTTTGGGGTTTCCACGTCAATCAAGCCTTTCCTTCATAGCTTCATCAAAAAACCTCTGTGGGCAAGCCTTCATATAAGGATTCTCTGGACACAGGCCTTGCCCAGTGGTTTTCCATAGTCACAGAGAGATGTTTCATAATCATTTTTTGTATCCTTGACTCTAAAGCCAGAACGAGGTAGATAAAGCTGTTATAATTTATTTAAAAATGGTGCCATGCACACAACAGGACAGAAAGATATTTATTTGGAGAAAGAGAAGTTGAAGACTTAGGGCTTGAGTGAGACATGAGGGCAGAGACACTCAGAGAGAGAGACAGAGAGGCAGAGATGGGATAGGGGACTTGAACATGAGAACCTCCTTTTACCCAATAACTAGCTGTAATTAAATGGTTTTCCTTCAGATCTGTCGTCTAAGGAATACTGAGGCCAAGTTTGTTTGTATAGGCTTGTAAACCAAGCCCTTAAATGGCGGTTAAGTGTAGAAATATTAAATTCTACAGAAGGTATACCAGAGGAGAATCTGGGAGGATGGGCAAATGGACTATTTCCGTTGGACAGGTAGGTGTCAGTGACCTGTCAAGGCATCCCAAGAGCAAGGTATGACTCAGTAAATTGGTATGGTACAATCTGTACTAACAGCTTGTCAGTATTGGCCGGAGACCAAGGGTATAGTTGCCCATAGCAGACCTAGCTAGGATTTCTTAGACATTCAAGAAAGGGCAGGACCAAAACCTTGCTGGTAAAGAGAAAAACTTACACAAGGGAGAAGAAGGTCCTAGATGAAATGTTTGGATGTAGGTTGTTGGCACAAGTGGTAGGAAGCATTTGCTCCAATCAAAAGTGAAGACTCACCAATCAGCCAGTATGGAGTGCAGGAATATATTGATCAGGTAGCCAAGAAGAGCAGTCCCAAAATCAGGGAAAGGTACATTTATACAATAGAATACTACTCAGCAATTAAAAGCAAGGAAATCATGAAATTTGCAGGCAAATGCTGGGAACTGGAAAAGATCATCCTGAGTGAGATATCCCAGAAGCAGAAAGATACACATTTATGTATTCACTTATAAGTGGATATTAGTAACAAAATACTGATGATAATTTTTCCAATTACAGAATCATATTTTAAATGTTATTTTATTTATCATTTGTTTCCTTCTTGGTTACATTTTATTTTTTGCTTTGAGCATAAAAGAAGTATTTAAAAATAAAATATAAGTGGATATTAGACATATAATATAGGAGAAACATACTAAAATCTGTATACCAAAAAACCTAAGCAAGAAGGAGGACCAAGGGTATGATGATCAATCCTCCTTGTTCAGAAAGGCAAACAGGATGGACATCGGAAGAGGGAGAAAAGAGGAACAGGAATGAAGCCTACCACAGAAGGCCTCTGAAAGATTCTTCCCAGCAGGGTATCAAAGCAGGTGCTGAGACTCATAGCCAAACTTAGGGCAGAGTGCAGGGAATCTTATGGAAGAAAGGGGAGATAGAAAGACCTGGAGAGGACAGAAGCTCCCAAAGGAGAGCAACAGATCAAAAAAAAAAAAAATCTGGGCACAGAGGTCTTTTCTGAGACTGGTACTCTAACCAAGGACCATACATGGCGATAGCCTAGAATCCCTGCTCAGATGTAGCCCATGGCAGCTCAGTCTCCAAGTGGGTACCGTAGTAATGGGAACAGGAACAGTCTCTGACATGAACTCAGTGGCCTGCTCTTTGACCATCTCCCCCTGAGGGGGCAGCAGCCTTGTCAGGCCACAGAGGAAGACAATGCAGCCAGTCCTGATGAGACTTGATAAGCTAGGGTCAAATGGAAGGGGAGGAGGACCTCTGCTATCATCAAACTTGAAGAGGGGCATGGGAGGAGATGAGGGAGGGAGGATGAGATTCAGAGGGAATGAGGGAGTGGGTTACAGCTGGGATACAAAGTGAATAAACTGTACTTAATATAAAAAATAAATTAAAAAAAAGATTTTTAAAAAAGCACATAGATCATAAAGAGAGAAGATAAGTTTCCTGTTTTAAAAAAGTCCACAGCATATAAAAGTCTAAGGCTATACTATAGATCAATAATAATACTATATTTTAAAACAAGATCAAGAATATTTTAACCATTTTGAGAGTAAAGATAGAGCACAATGACTAAGCTTTACTGTTGTAAACAAATGAATTTTTAAAATTAATATATCATTTGTTTAAAGGTATCTAGTCAAAACCTATTTTCTAGTAACACCTGAGTTATTAGTTTTAGAACCAATAATATAGTAAAACAGCATAATACAAATTTAAAATTACATTTGAATTTATTATATCAAATCTATTAACCAGAAAGTCTAGTGGTGAACCCAAATCACAGCTAGCTCATGGCGGGATAAACAGCATTTATTCATCCATTCATGATTTGGTAAAGACAGATGCAGTTGGGCATACATTTTAAATTAGCTTGTTAATCTGAATAGACTTTCGTAACCTTGAAATTTTATGATCATATAAAAATTATTTTGAACCAGGTTTGAATCATATATACAGCATGCTGTAATAATAAAATTTGAATTTATATAAAAGTCATACCAATTTAAAATGAGACTTGTGCTTTATTAGTCCAAAAGGAGATGAAATAAACAGAGTTAATTATGACTAAAAAGTTTTAAAATGTTTCATACCATATGGTTACCTTAAGGTTTAAAGTGTGGAAGGGGGGTAGGGGAAGAGGTGACAGAGACCACGTGGAAAAAACAAAAAAGCCACATAGTACAATTTAGCCAAAAGTAGAATTTAGGATAACAGACAGACCTCAGGAGTAGCTGGTATGGGTGATAGCCTGTTTTTTATCCCACTGGCGATCCCCAGTAGCGGTGGCAATGCTGCTGCTGCTTGAGTCTGAGCTACCACAGTTAGAGAGACAGGTGCACGAGGCAGCATCAGCAGGCCGGCAGGCAGGGAAAGGTGCAAGTGATCGTGAAAGGCTGGAGCAGGGTATAGTGACTTTAGTTCAAAGTACAGATTCCAGGAATGTGTGGTTGAGCAGCAGTTAGTGTTAGGTGGAACAGAAGACAAATCTCTTGCAGGCAGCATGGCTTGGTGAAAGGGGTCCTGGTGTGGGTGTGACCAGACATTACCAGGAGAGCCCTTCCAAGCCAATCTTCCAGTGTTAGGATTTATTTAAAAAGGATGTCATGCACACAGCAGATCTTATAAGAAAGATACTATTTGGGGGAAGGAAAGTGAAAGAGAGTTAAGGCCTGAGTGAGCCCTGAAGGCAGAGAGACAGGGAGAAACAGAGCTACAGAGATGGAGAAGGGGAATGCCATGACAGTCACAAAAGCAGGAAAAGCAAGAAAGAGACAAAGTGTTGAGGTGCTCCTTTTATAGCTCATGTATAGCTGAATCAGGTCTTCCAGTTGTATCTGCCACATGCCTGGCAGGCAACATATGATGACATCATAGGTTAGTCCAGAAGCAGGGTGCTTGTACTTGAACAAAATCTGCTTGATGGGGTTGAAACTAGGCCTCTTTCATTTACATTTGCATCAGCTTTCTGTTATTTATGGTTCTCCTCCATAATTAAGCTTTCCTTTAATTCCCTTTTACACGTTTGAGACTTAGCTGGGTGGTGTCTTGTCCAGAGGTCACTACTCCCTATAATCCATTTAGCACCAGGATTTTCTTTAAAATTTTATCTCCTTGAGCTCTAAAAGTAGTTTTATTACATTTCCTGGTGCTCTTTTTCTTCTCAAAATGTGCATATGTATTTTTACTTATTCATCTTGCTTCTTTTCATTAAAGATATGCATAGGATTGACCACTAATAACTACACAATGGTTATTATGTGCAATGTCTAGAAATCTCCCTTGCCAACACCATCAATCAAAAACTCTTCAAAGACTGTCTCTGGCATGAACTCAGTGGCTGGTTCTTTGATCACCTCCCCCTGAGCAGGGAGCAGCATTACCAGGCCACAGAGGAAGACAATGCAGCCAGTCCTGATGAGACCTGATAAGCTAGGGTCAGATGGAAGGGGAGGAGGTCCTCCTGTATCAGTGTACTTGGAAAGGGGAATAGAAGGAGATGAGGGAGGGAGGGTAGGATTGGGAGGGAATAAGGGAATGAGGGAGGGGGCTACAGCTGGGGTACAAAGTGAATAAAATGTAATTAATATAAAAAAAAACTCTTCAAATTAGCCTCAGGCAGATTTTTTTCACAGGGGCTGAAAGCAATCACATTCTTTGTCACAATATCATAATAATAGTCTCTACTCCAATTTATTAACATTCTTCTCCTTTTAAACTACGTGGGCTGAATAGTCATAATTTCCATTCCTCTCAGCAATACGGTTTTCATATTCCTACTATTATGTCCTATTAAGGACCATGTAAGACATTCAAATACTATCTGAATTCAAGGTACCGAAGTCCACACTTTGTCATCAAGCAGCATGATCAGGCTTGTCATGTCATTATGCTGTTGCCTGGTACCAAGTTCTCTCTCAGTTACTGTTCTTTAGCTGTGAAGAGGCACCATGACCAAGGCAACTCTTAGAAAAAAAGCATTTAACTGGGGAATTGTTTACAGTTTCAGGGGTTTTGTACAATATCCTCACAGCATGGAGTGTAGCAGCATGCAGGCAGTTGCTAGAGTAACAGCTGAAAACTATATCCTGGTCTGTAGACTTGAGAGAAAGAGAGAGATGGGATTTGTATGGGCTTTTAAAAGCCCATCCCAGTGACCCAAATCCTCCAATAAGGCCATATATACTAATCCTTCAAAAGATGACATTCATTGTTAACTAATGTATTTTTAGTTTATGGGATCCATTCTTATCCAAACCACCACATAGAACAAGAGTCAAACATTTTGAAGAGATAGATAAAAATATTATTTTAATATCCAATTCACAAACCAAGGAGATATAAATGAGACATAATTGTAACAATTGATTTTTTAAATTATTCTCTAATTAATTAATTAATTAACTTTACATCCGAGTTGTAAACCCCTCCTTATTTCCTCCCAGACACACCCTCTCTTCTGAATCCTCCTTTCTTTTTTCCTCAGAATAGGGAAGCCCTCTACCCATCCACCCCAGGTCATCTAGTCGCATGAGGACCAAGCAGGTACTCTTTCTCTGTGGCCTGACAAGGCAGTCCATTCAGGGGGAACTGATCAAAAAGCAGCCAACTCAGAGCCAGCCCTGTTCCTCTTATTAGTGAACCCATATGAAGCCTGAGCTGCCCACCAGCTAGATAGGTAGAGAGGATCTAGTTCTAGTCCATGCATGGTCCTTGATTGATACTTCTGACTCCATTGGCCTCTGAGCCCTGGTTAATTGGACATGTTGGTCTTCTTGTGGAGCTCTTGTCACCTCTACATCTTTTTATCCTTCCCTCTATTTTTCCACTAGACTCCCTAATATTCACTCGATATCTGGCTGTAAGTCTCAGCATATGTTTTGAGGTGCTGCTAGATGGAGCCTCTCAGAAGACTTCTGTCTGCAAGTATATCAGAGTATTCTTAGTAGTGTCAGGGGTTGGCTTTTTCCAAAGGGTAGGTTTTGGGTTTGGTCAAGCATTGGTTGGTCATTCCCTCAATCTCTGTTCTATCTATTCTCTCTTTGTCGCTGCAAATGTTGTAGGCAGTGCAAGTTTTGGGTAGATGTTTTGGTGGTTGTTGTTAGCCATTTCTTAAGTAGGAGTCTTACTTAGTTAGATGGTGTCCTCTTCAGTCTCCATGGCCTTTGCTACTGTCAGTATCAGGTAGAGTTCCCTCATAGCCTTACAGAGGTCTATTCTGACTAAGGTTTCCAGGTTGTCTCAGAGATGTCATTGCTTTTTTTTTTTTTTTTTCTCTGCAGGCCTACTGTCCATTGCTGGTGGGAGTGCAAACTTTTTCTTTAAATTTTTTATTTAACTTTTATTAATTACATGTTATTCATTTTGTATCCCCCCATAAGTCCCTCCCTCCTCCTCTCCCGATTCCACCCTTCCTCCCCTTTCTGCATGCATGCCCCTCCCTAAGTCCATTGATAGGGGAGGTCTTCCTCTCCTTCTTTCTGATCTTAGTCTATCAGTTCTCATCAGAAGTGGCTGCATTGTCAACTTCTGTGGCCTGGTAAGACTGCTCCCCCCTCAGGGGAAGGTGATCAAACAACAGGCCAATCAGATTATGTCAGAGGCAGTTCCTCTTCCCATTACTATGTAACCCATTTGGACACTGAACTGCCATGGGCTACATCTGTGAAGGGGTTCTAGGTTATCTCCATGAATAGTCCTTGGTTGGAGTATGAGTCTCTGGGAAGACACCTGTGTTCAAATTTTCTTGTTCTGTTGCTATCCTTGTGGAGTTCCTGTCCTCTCCAGCTCTTACTATTTCCCACTTCTTACATAAAATTCCATTCACTCTGCCCGACAGTTGGCCATCAGGCTCAGCATCTGCTTTGATAGTCTGAAGGGCAGAGGCTTTCAGAAGCCCTCTGTGGTAGGTTCCTAGTTTATTTCCTGTTTTCTTCTTCTTCTGATGCCCATCCTCTTTGCCTTTCAGGATGGGGATTGAGCATTTTAGTTAAGGTCCTCTCTTTTGCTTAGTTTGTTTAGATGTACAGATCTTAGCAGGTGTATCCTATGTTGTATGTTTATATTAGTGAGTATATACCATGTGTGTCTTATTGCTTCTGGGACAACTCACTCAGGATGATCCTTTCCAGGTCCCACCATTTACCTGCAAATTTCATGATTTCCTTATTTTTCATTGCTGAGTAATACTCCATTGTATAGATGTACCAAAATTTCTGCATCCATTCTTCAGTTGAGGAGCATCTGGGCTCCCATGCTCATGGATTGGCAGGATTAACATAGTAAATAAAAATGGCCATCTTACCAAAAGCAATCTATAGATTTAATGCAATTCCCATCAAATTACCAACACAATTCTTTACAGACCTAGAAAAAAAATTCTCAACTTCATATGGAATAACAAGAAACCCAGAATTGCTAAAACAATCCTCTACAATAAAAGATCTTCTAGAGGTATCTCCATCCCTGATCTCAAGCTGTACTATAGAGCAACAATTATAAAAACTGCATGGTACTGGCATAGAAACAGAACAGTGGATCAATGGAGCAGAACAGAAGACCCAGAAATAAACCCACATACTTATGGACACCTGATTTTTGACAAAGATGCCAAAACCATATGATGGAAAAAAGATAGCATCTTCAACAAATGGTGCTGGTCCAACTGGATGTCTACATGTAGAAAAATGAAAATAGATCCATACTTATCACCCTGCACAAAACTGAAGTCCAAGTGGATCAAAGAACTCAACATAAAACCAGACACATTAAATCGGCTAAAAAAAAAAAAATTGGGGAATACCCTAGAACTCATTGGTACAGGAGAAAACTTCCTGAACAGAACACCAACAGCACAGGCTCTAAGAGCAACAATCAATAAATGGGACCTCATGAAATTGAAAAGCTTCTGTAAAGCAAAGGATACCGTCATCAAAACAAAGCAACTGCCTACAGATTGAGAAAGAATCTTCACCAACCCTTTATCTGACAGAGGACTCATATCCAGTATATATAAAGAACTAATGAAGCTGAAAAGCAGCAAACCAAGTAATCCACTTAAAAAAAATGGGGAACAGAGCTAAACAGAGAACTCTCTGTAGAGGAATATCCAATGGCAGAGAAGCATTTAAAGAAATGCTCAACCTCATTAGCCATTAGGGAAATGCAAATCAAAACAACCCTGAGGTTTCACCTAACACCCATCAGAATGGCCAAGATGAAAAACTCAAGTGACAACACATGCTGGAGAGGTTGTGGAGAAAGGGGAACCCTTCTCCACTGCTGGTGGGAATGTAAACTTGTACAACCACTCTGGAAAGTAATCTGGCGCTTTCTCAGAGAACTAGGAATAGCTCTTCCTCAAGATCCAGTCATACCACTCCTAGGCGTATATCCAAGAGTCTCAAGTACACAAAAAGGACATTTGCTCAACCATGTTTGTAGCAGCTTTATTTGTAGTAGGCAGAGTGCAAACTTTTACAACCATTTTGGAAATAAATCTGTCACTTTCTCAGAAAACTTGGAATAGCTCTACCTCAAGACACAGCTATACCACTCCTTGGCAAACACCCAAAAGATGTTCCACCATACTACAGGGGCATTTGCTCAACTATGTTCATAGCAGCTTTATTTGTAATATCCAGAAACTGGAGACAACCTAGATGTACCCCAATCAAGTGATGGCTAAAGAAACTATGACACATTTACAAAATGAAATACTAATCAGCCAGTAGAAACAAGAAAATCATGAAATTTGCAGGCAAATGGGTGGAAACAGAAAAGATGAACCTGAGTGATGTAACACAGACTCATGTTAATGTACTCACTTATAAGCAGATTTTAGCCATATATTAAAGGATACCCATCGTACAATGCACAGACGCAAAGATGGTAAGTAACAAGAAGGACACAAGAAAGGACCCTTAGATCTCAATCAGAAAGGAAAACAGGTTAGATGAAAGCAGTGGTTGAAGAGTAGGAACAAGGCAGAAGAGGGGGCGCAGAAAGAAATGAGAGTGGAGAACAGACTTGGGGAGCAAGACGGTAGGAAGTCAGAAGGACTTTTTCATTTTTTTAATATTTGCCAGCTGAACATATTGATTAGAAAACAGTACATTTTAACCCAATGACACCTTTGTTTTCTTGAGCAAAGATGGCAGCATTGCGAGAGAAATTGCTGTTAAACACATGTGTCTTTTATTCTGTTTCACCTCTTTTGGTTCTCATTGACTTCCTGATGGGTGTAAAAATAAATAGACTTAAGAGATTTCACAAGAACAGCAGGTATTACTTCAAGGTGATATTTTGTAATTTAAAACTGCTGTTATCTTTTCTCTCTAAAAGAAATAAGAGCTTTTCTCATTGTATCACTTAAAAACACAAAAATTCTGTAATTTTGGCAGTGTCCATAACACAGCTATGACAAACCATTTTATCGCATTTAAACAGAACACTAATTAAGGTTGGAAAAGGCAACATTTCCATCGAACTGGAAACTCTGTATCAAAAATGTTAAAAAATAACTGAAATTTTATTTAAAAAGTAATACATAATTCTCATCACAAGCAATAATAAAATTCACATTACAGGGCTTGCAAAATGTGTGTCTCTAATTTTGGGGTATATAAAAATATTTACTTGCATGCTTTTTTGTTATTAGTTAATAGTTTTATTGAATTATAATTGGACAATGAAACTACATACAACTGATATGTGGAGAACTATCATTTAAAAATCCTTTGTGATTGTTACAAAATCATGAAGGCAAAGTACATGTTTCTTTTTCAGAAAAGATAGCTTTTCTACCTATGTCTGTCTCTCATCTCTCTCTCTCTCTCTCTTCTCTCTGTCTATCTATCTATCTGGCTGGCTGGATATAGATCTACCTATTATCTATCCATCTTTTATCTATTTTCTATCTACTTTTATAACCTTAATCTATTCAGAAACAACCAAATAGCATACATAAAGAAGACCTAGACCCCATGCTCAGATATAGCCCACAGATAATTCTCATGTGGGTTCTCTATAAGAGGAGAAGAGACAGTCTCTGACATGAACTCTATTGCCTTCTCTTTGATCATTTCTCCCTGGTGGGGCGACCTAGCGAGCCCATAAAGGAAGAGGATCCAAGCAGTCCTGATGGGACCTGATAGGGTAGGCTCAAATAGAAGTGGAAGAGGTCCTCCCCTGTCAGTAGACTGGGCAAGAGGGATTGGAGATGAATAAGGGCAGGTGGGACTGGGAGGAGATGAGGAAAGTGAATTAATTAAAATAATAATAACAAAAAAAATAATAATAGAAAAATAAAGAGCATCACCTCATAAAACAGCTTGAAGGAATGGGTTCTCTCTCATCAGATCTTCTAACCTGTAGGTACAGTACTGATTTTTTTAAATGTAATTATCTCTTTGCTTTGTGCTATACATGAATACAGAAAAAAAAAAGAAAACTTTCCCTGAAGCCAGACACCCTTCCTTTGACCTTGGACTTCTCAGCCCCTAGAACTGTAATAAATAAGCTTGTATTTTCTATAACTTACCCAGACACAAGCATTTATTTATTAGATCAAATTAAGTAAGAGAATAACTGATTGTTGACATAATAAATACTTGAAATTGTACATCATTCATGAAACTGGATAAGTAGGAGAAACTTTGATAGTTTAAAAAAATCTGATCAATCCTCATCTAGAAAGACAAAGGGGATGGATATTGAAAGTAGGAGAAAACAAGCAACAGGACAGTAGCCTACCCCAGAAGGCACCTGGAAGACTCTACCTAGCAGTGTATCAAAGCAGATGCTGAGACCCATAACCAAGCCTTCCTCAGAGTGTAGGGTATCATATGAAGGAAGGAAGAATGCGTATAACCTAGATGGGACAGGGAGCTCCACAAGGTCCAAATATATCTGGGCACAGGTATCTTCTCTGAGACTGTTTATCCAACCAAGGACCATGCATGGATATAACCTAAAACCCCTGCTCAGACATAGCCCATGGTAGCTCAGTATCCAAGTAGGTTCCCTAGTAAGGGGGACAGGAATTGTTTCTGACATGAACTCAATGTCTGGCTCACTGAGCTCCCCCCACCCCCCGAAGGAGGAGCAGCCTTGCTAGGCCACAGATAAGGACATTACAACCATCCTGAAATACCTGATAATCTAGGGCCAGATGGAAGGAGAGGAGGACACCCCCTCTCAGTGGACTTGGAAAGGGCAGGGAGAAGATGAGGGAGGGAGGGGAGGACTGGGAGGGAAAGAGGGAAAGGGCTTACAGCTGGGATACAAGTGAATGTATAAAATTATTTAAAAATAAAAAAAAATATTAAAAAAAATCTGTTGTGTCCAGGGAGTAAGTGCAATATAAGCAGGTTCCTCTTCAGAACAGGCGAAACATAGAATCTTAGTTTTCTTAAGTTATGTGAGGACCCATGAGATGTTGCTGGACACTGAGCAGCAAAAGCTATTCCCAGAAGAGCAGATGAATCTGAGGTATTTTTATTCTAAACTGAGAAAACAAAACAAAACAAAACAAAACAGAACAGAACAGAACAAAACAAAACAAATATTCTTGTTCCAAAACAGTGGAGGAAAGAACTCAATTTGATTGTGTCAACGTATGTGCTAGGTAGTTAAGTTTTCTTCTTGTAACAAATACCAATGAGAAGATATGAAAAGGAGAGGGTTTTATTTTCACCACATATTCTGAGGATTTTATTCTCTCCTAGTGTTGAATCTAGGGTTACATGGCTTTCAACAAAGCTGAAAGGAGGTTGTGTCTGTTGCTGTTGTTGCTGCTTTTTCTAAACTAAAGTTTTAATTTATTAAGATTTTAATTCAAGAATACCCTACCTGAATCATTTCTGTCTTTTGCTATTCCAATTCCAATTCTTTTTTTTTCTCTAAACTTACTCTCATATTCAATACTTCTTCTTTAATTACTATTGTTAGCTATATGAACATGAATTTATTATACATGTTTAGAGCTTGTTGACAATTTGGATTTGGATAATCTATGAGGGGACTATCCTTAGAGAAAGCTGATTCTTCCTCTTTGATTGCCTGTTGCTTTTTATATAAGGCTAAAGTTTTCTGGACAATCACACCTTCCCCGTCTCTTGTGGCCTATCAATTATTCACTTCTTGTATAGACAGCAATAATGTTGAGATTCCAAGAAGGTTTATTGCCTGCCATGTCTATAAGACAGTAGACGACAGGAGATATACTGTTCTCTGGTTCTTAAAACATTTCTGTACCTTCTTTGGGAATTTATGTAAGTTCTAGTTTGGTGTAGGCTTTGCATTGCATTGCAGACCTATCATTTGGGGCTGGTCACACCACAATAATATAGTCTCTGCATTTTCTTAATTGTACAACATGAAAGTAAAAGATATAATTTCATTTAATTAACTATATTATATGTAACATACAAATCATATTTAATTGTATACATAAAAAGGAATATTTTTGTATATATACATATAATGTTGATAATTTGTATTTTCTTTGCAACAACATTACTTTGGTTATATATATGTACTATGCACATGTGTGTGTCTCTGGGTGTGTGTGTTGTGTATGTTTAATTGTGAAAAATTAGTCTAAAGGGAGAGATGATAGCCTATGGCAACATTAGAATTAGTGGCACACTTAAGTTTATCCTGAAAGCCTCTTCTGTACTTTTTTTTTCTTGCATACTTCTATTTGAATATTACAGAAAAACCCTACCAAGTATATTTCTCTGTTCTCTCACCAGTGACTCTAAGATATTTGTTGTTCCCATAACTCAATCAATGATGTGATTATAAAGAAATTGCACCATTTGTCACAACTTATTTGGCATTTAGTGAAATGTCAGTGTCAATATTTCTGTCACAGTGTCCTGGATATTTTTTGAATTGGAACAATTTGATTGAAAACAGATTGATTGACATAAAGCTTTAGTTTAAGTACCATATGGGAATACCAAAACAGCCTACTCTTGGAATTTAAGACATTTTCAAAGGCCTCTATTGTTGAGTATTTAACTCTTTAATTTTATCCACAGCAACTTCTGGAGAGTAGAAGGTAAATATACACCTTCATTTTTTTATATGAATTAAAATGCTGACATACCTACCAATCCTGGTAAGATTGCATCATGCTGATTATCAAACTATTACTATATGGGTGGTCGTAAGTCAAAACTTATTTCGACATTGCTGTATGTGTATAGACTATTTGTTTCTTTTCAATAACTAGTGTGTACAATAATTTATATTATTATTTTGGAATAAAAGCACACATTTCTTCTATTTGTGAATCAACTTTGTTCTGTGATGAAGCTGTGATCCCTCATTAATAAGCAATGAATGTGTTGAGTGTTTGCTGACAAAAAGAAAAATAATACACAATTACTTCCACCCCAATAATTATTCCAAAATTTCAGGCTGTACATTGTGAAAACTAAAGGTGTTCAATAAATTTTTAAAATGGTAGATGGGTTCTTTATAACTAAAATAGATAAATATTTTTCTCCAATCATAGGGAAGGATTTACTAAAGAAGAAATTCCTTTTGAAATTCCCAGGAGTGTTCTCAATTTTCCACCTGAAATACCTCTCCAATTTCTTTCACTGAAATTCCATAGTTCTTGGAAAGTTAAAAAAAAAAAAAAAAGAATAAAATAAAAATATCTTTAAACCATTGCTTACCTGAAGTTTTATATGAGCTCTTTCTATTTTATTAGAAAATGAGTTTAACCTTCAGACATTGCAATGATTTATCTATGTTTTACTCCAGGCCGCTTCAAGAAATGTTTAAGATCTGTGCCAAGCGCTGTCAGTCACCCTGGGAGAAGATACTATGTACCAGTCAGTGATGTACACAGAGCTCCTCTTGGCCTTGGCTTCATAGGTCAATTTAAATGTTAAAGCCATGCTTACGCTACTTACTAAGACTGCACACTTTTCTACCTTGAAGGTCTCAGAAATAGCAATACCATTATAGATACACATGGCCATGCATTTAATGAGGTTGATGAGACTGATGACATGGATAAAAATGTTATTTTTGACACTTAATGTGAATGGCATTCCTTGTAAATTTCACAAGTGAAGCTAGTCCATGAAAACCTTAGCTAAAGAGATAGGTAGCTACTTAGTGATAAACTAAGTACTAACAATTTTTTTGAAACCTTTTTCAAAACGAATTTAAATTTTCCAATGAAATGTTCTATAAATTTAAAATGCTGGAAAATATTTTATGAAAGTTTACCTCTCATTTTATCCTTTAAAGGTTTAAGGAGAATTTTGTTGAAGCACACCATCTCAGGCAATGACCTTATAAATTCTATAAGGGTTCAGGGAGCATTTTCATAATCAAACCCTGATGCTTAAAAGCCTCCTTAGAGAGGAAGGTATATGCATGCCATAAACACATTTGGGCCTCATCCGCAACACTACATTAAGCAGCATACACAATTTGCACCTTTATGGACTGATATGCTTAGAATTTGTGAAGACTCATTTTTCTATTGCCTGGAAAGAAACAATACTAATAGTGTGTGCAATTAAGAGCTGCCAAGAATAATGGAAAAACTGTTGACCTGTAACCACTTTAGTACTATGAGCCGCCTTGAAGGCATAATGAATTCCTCTTTATTATCTTCATAGAACATCAATGCAGCTAAATAAGCTGAGAGACTTCAGGGTAACCCAGGGAGTGATGACAGGACAGTGACTGAAGCAACCTCTAATGGTGCAGATCCGCTTACCCGAGAGTCTCCTGGCTGCATCACTCCTGCCCACAGAAAATTCCAACACATTCTAAAATATTTGTTAAAAATTGTATTCTCTTTCCATCTTCTGATATCTTCTTCAATTTATTTCTTTAGAGAGTTGAAGTTTATTTTTCTTGTTGTTGTTGCTCGTTGTTTTCAAACCGGTCTTTCACTTGCTTGGTTAGAGTCGCACCAAGGCACTTTGTTATTAGTGGCTATTGTTAAGGGTTGTTGGTTCCCTAATTTCTTTCTCACCCTTTTGTCTTTGGTATACAGGAGGGCTTCTGATTTCTTTGAGTTGATTTTGTATCAGCCACTTTGCTGAAGGTGTTTATCAGCTGGAGGAGTTCTCCGGTTGAATTTTTGGTGTCGCTCATGTATGCTATCATATCATCTGTGAATAGTGATACTTTGAATTTTTCCTTTCCAATTTGTATATTCTTTTTTTTTTTCTTTTTAGTTACATTTTGTTAACTCTGTGTCCCAGCTGTATCCCGCTCCCTCATTCCCTCCCCAACCCCACACTCCCTCCCTGGTCTCCTCCCTGCCCCTTTCCAAGTCCACTGATAGGGGAGGACCTCCTCCCCTTTCATCTGACCCTGTTTTATCAGGTATCTTCAGGGCTGGCTGCAAAGTCCTCCTCTGTGGCCTAACAGACTGCTCCTCTTGATCTCCTTTAGTTGTCTTATTGCTCTAGCTAGAACTTAAAGTACTATGTTGAAAAGATGGAGAGAGTGGGCAGCCTTGTCTTGTCGCTGATTTCAGTGGGATTTCTAGATAGTGGGACCTGGAGAGGTCAGGAACTCCATAAGGAGAGCAACAGAACCAAAATATCTGGGCACAGGGTTCTTTTCTGAGATTGATACTCCAACCAAGCACCATTCATTGATATAACCTAGAACCCATGCTCAGATGTAGCCCATGGCAGCTCAGTATCCAAGTTGGTTCCCTTGTAAGGGGAACACGGACTGTGACATGAACTCAGTGATGGTTTCTTTGACCCCCCCGCCAGAGGGGAGCATCTGTCCAAGATCACAGAGGAGGACAATGCCGCCAGTCCTGATGAGACCTGACAAGCTAGGGTCAGATGGAAGGGGAGGAGAACCTCCCCTATCAGTGGATTTGGAGAGGGGAATGGGAGGAGATGAGGGAGGAAGGATAAGATTAAGAGGGAATGAAGGAGGGGGCTACAGCTGGGATGCAAAGGGAATAAACTGTAATTAAAATTAAATATAAGAATTTAATTTAAAATTTTTTCTCCTCTTTTGGGACCTATATGGATAAACTAAAATATTTTGTCTCCAGGAACGATATACATGAAGGAGGAGAATGACACATATTTGAGAAATTTTATTAATTTTGATAAGAGTTAAGGAATGAAATTAGTGGTAGAAATATTACCAAATTTTAAGAAATGTGTGATCAGAGGAGCATGTGTGAAATAGGAGTCTATAGAATGTGTTAAGATATTAGAGTAAAATATTTATATCAATATAGAGTTTTAAAATGATTAAAAAATGATGAAAATGACAATGAAATGAAGTTCAGGTTTTATATGACTCTGGAATGTGTTTAGAATCTCAGGTTAAGTATTCTCTTTTAAGGAAAACGATTAAACCAGAGAAAGAGCAGGAAAGAGAAAGAGAGACTAAAACAACACACTAAAATAAACCTATGACTTAACATAGTAACTATTCCTGTGTGCATAAAAGACAAGACTTGAGAGTGAGTCCTCAGGTTGAGTGATGCCCACTTTTATTTCAGGGAACTTCACATGAGATAATTCTTCATAGATTAAGAAAAGTAATTTACAAGAAAATGCATGCATTTGTGATTTCAGCTATTACCTGGGAATAAACAGCACATTTGTTTTATAATAATATTCATTTTAAACAAACATTCTAATTATTATCTGTGAATGAGAGAAACAAATATTTAAAAACTATTATTCTTCTTTCATTTCTGCTTTAAACTTCAGTTTACTTTAAAAAATTATTCTAGGAGAAATGTTAAATATTTAATATCTGTACATGTATGAGGGCCAATATCTCACTTCACTTATGTTATTCAGGTTAATCAGCTAATTCACACCATAACAAAATTGCTAGTGTGGTGAAATTTTCTTTGTATTATCTTAATAAAGAATAATATATATATAATTCTTTATATGCATATTTGTGTGTAAATATATGAAGAATACATATACTATTTGTACAGATTATATTTATGCATAAAATATGTAATTTTCAAATAAATATGTGATGTCAAGGAACTTTCTTGTACTGACTACCATACTAACAAGTGCAGATATGAAAATAACCTTGCATTTATTCTGCTCCTCATTTTGCTTATGTGATACTTTGAAAGCCATTGTGTTATGGTATTCGAGTTTGTTTTTAAACCTAGAGTAAAAGATTGTTGGAGATCTTAGAGAAATCAGATACTATCCCAAAAGGCAAAGAGGATGGACATCAGAAGAAGAAAAAACAGGAAACCACCCAGAAACTTGCCACAGAGGGCCTCTGAAAGGCTCTGCCTTGCAGACTATCAAAGCAGAAGCTGAGACTTAGGGCCAACTGTTGGGCAGAGTGCATGGAATCTTATGTAAGAAGTGGGAAATAGTAAGATCTGGAGAGGACAGGAACTCCACAAGCAGAGCAACAGAACCAGAAAATTTGAACACAGGGGTCTTCCCAGAGACTCATACTCCAACCAAGTACCAGGCATTGAGATAACCTAAAACCCCTGCACAGATGTAGCCCATCGCAGTTTAGTGTCCAAGTGGGTTACATAGTAATGGGAGGAGGGACTGCCTGACATAATCTGATTGGCCTGCTCTTTGATCACCTCCCCCTGAGGGGGTAGCAGCCTTACCAGGTCACAGAAGATGACAGTGCAGCCACTCCTGATGAGATCTGATAGACTAAGATCAGAAGGAAAGAGAGGAAGACCTCCCTTATCAGTGGACTTTGGGAGGGCATGAGTGAGGAAGGGGGAAGGAGGGTGAGACCGGGAGGGGAGGAGGGAGGAGCTTATGGGGGATACAAAATAAATAAAGTGTAATTAATAAAATTAAATTAAATAAAAAAAGAAATTTTGGATAAATGATAAAATAATATGTTCTTTATGGTCCCAAGGCACTTTAAAGACAAAGAATAAACTCAAAAAAAAAAAAAAAACTTGCAGAAACGCAATGCAAATGAATGAAGGAGTTGCATAGTATATTCTTTTTTTTATAACCATACAGGATGAAATTGTGCTGGCTATTCAGAAGTATCATTGCTTTGTGTTCCAGTAGGTAGACTGATTTTCAAGGCTTATAAACTATAAACTCTTAAAACGTGGAAGTATGTTATCTTTAACTCTATGTACATCCAACTATACACAGATTTTTCTACAAACCATGTCATATAATTTAACTTACAGATATTCTTGGACTTGGTGAATAAGTATTTGAAAATGAGGTATTTTGTGGAATTACTTCAGTATTAACAGTCAAAATTTACTGGAAACAGCGAACTCCAAGATGGGCACGACAAGTGGGCACTGTTTCTAAAAGTAAGAGGATCCCGAACTCCAAAACTGGTGAGTGGATGGAAGGCTGAATCCAGAGCATCGACTTTGAGGCTGCCTGATCAAGATCAGCCATCGGGTGCGCTGGCACAGATTGCATACAGGTCCCCCGGGGCCTGAGAGTGGAGAACTATCAATCCCGTCCACTTTCACTGCACTTTTACTTGCTCCTTGGCTGCAGCTGTGGGAACTGCATAACCCTAATTAGGGGGCTTCCTGATTCGAATGGCCAAACAAGAGGCCCAAATCTGAGAGTAAAAATCTTTGCCCTCTCCTGAAAAGAAAAGAAAAGAAAAGAAAAGAAAAGAAAAGAAAAGAAATCTGTGGGCCCTTTGAGCTTGCAGCACACACCTGTGAGTGAGTGTGCAGACTCTCAGAGCTTTCCACACACTGATGATTTGACTGTGTATGCAAGAGAGTACATATAGAACCGCAGATCTCGGGTCCTTCTAAGCTTCACCAGCAACCCCCCAAATCAATGGATATTTAATTCTTTGGAAACACAGACAAATGATTTTGAATCTATGCTTATCCAATAATTAGAGCCACATAAGGAGGAAACAAACAAAGCTCTCAAGGAAATTCATCCAAACAAATAGAGGCACATGTAGAGGCATATATAGGGGCACATATAAAGACATATAGAGAGGAAATGAAGAAAAATTAGATGCCATCAGGGAAAGACATTCAAACAGATGAAGGGATTGGTGCAAGGCATAAAAAGAGAATGAGAATCAATAAAGAAAACACAAATTGAGAAAACCTTGGAGCTGGAGAACTTAGAGAAAAGATCAGGAAACACAAAGGTAAGCATCACCAACTGAGTACAGGAGATGGAAGAGAGAATGTCAGGAACTGAAGATACACTTGCAGAACTTGATACACCTCTCAGTGAAAAAGTAAAATTGGAAAAGTTACAAACACAAACTATCTAAGAAATAAAGGACACCGTGAAAAGATGAATTTTAAGAAAATAGGAATAGACAAAAAAGAAAAGTCCAGGCTCCAAGATCCAGAAAGTATTTTCAATCAAATTTCCCAACTTAAAGAAAGACATGTCCTTAAACATACAAGAGGCTCACAAAACAACAAAAGGACTAGACCAGAATTGAAACTCCTCATGTCACATAATAGTCAAAACAGCAAATATAGACAACAAAGAAAATCTATTAAAAGCAGCAAGGCAAAAGGCCAAGTAATGTAAAAGGTAGACCTTTCAAAATCACAACAGATTTCTCAAAAAAATTATGAAAGCCAGAAGGGCCTGGACAAATGTCATGCAGATTTTAAGAGAACTTAGAAAGGGGCAGGGAGGAAGTGAAGGTGGGAGGGTAGGAGTGGGAAGGAATGAGGGAGCGGGCTATAGCTCAGATCCAAAGTTAGTAAACTTGTAACTCATATAAAAAAATAAAAATTTAATTAAAAAAAGAGAATTCAGAGGTCAAACCAGACTACTATACCCAGCAAAACTTTAAATCAACATAGATGGAGAAAACAAAATATTCCATGACACAACTAAACTTAAACAATATCTACACAGCAATTCAGCCCTACAGAAGATACTAGAAGGAAAATTACACCAAATCAACTACACCAAAGAAAACACATAATATAGATAACTTCACAACAACAACAACAAAAATCAAAAGATAACAAGCACACAAACACACTATCACCACTAACTCCACATTACAAAGAGCTAACATTCATTGGTTACTATTATCTATCAACATCAATGGACACAGTGTTAGAATAAAAAGACACAGAAAAATAAAATGATTATAGAAACAGGATCCAACATTCTGCTGCATCCAAGAAACTCATCTGTGTAACAAAGATAGACACAATGTCAGAGTAAAAGGCTGGAAAAAGGTTTTTCAAACAAACGAGCCCAGAAAACAAGTTGGAGTAAGCAACTTAGATGGAGTAGCCATCCTAATATCTAATAAAACAGTCTTTCAACAAAAATTAATCAAAAAGATGAGGAAGGGCACTTCATTCTCATCAAAGGAAAAATCTACCATGAAGACATCACAATCCTGAACACCTATGCCGCAAATTCAAGAACACCTACATCTGTAAATGAAACATAAGCACACTCAAACCTCACACTGATCCCAACACCAAAGAAGGGTAGACTTCAACCCTCCACTCTCACCAAGGGACAGATCATCAAGACAGAAACTAAATAGGGAAATAATGATACTTAAAGAGGTCCTAAAACAAATGGACCTAATAGATGCCTATAGAACTTTTCACCCAAACTCAAAAGAGAATACTTTCTTCCCAGTACCCCATAGAACCTTGATCATAAGGTCAGGCACAAAGCAAGCCTCAACAAATACAAGAAGATTGAAATAATCCCATGCATTCTATGAGACCATAATGGCCTAAAACTATACCCCAACAACAACAGAAATAATAAAATGCCTACATATATATGGAAACTAAACATCTCTCTACTCAATGACAGCTAGATCAGTGAAGAAATAAAAACAGAAATTAGAGACTTCCTAAAATTCAATGAAAATGAAGAAACAACTTCCCCAAATTTATGGAACACAATGAAAGCCATGCTAAGAGGAAAATTCCTGGCACTAAGTGTCTCCAGAAAGAAGGTTGAGACATCTTATATAAGCAACTTAATGGCACAATTGAAAGCCCTAAAAATAATAACAATAAGCAGATACACCCAAGAGGAGTAAATGGTTGGAAATAATCAAACTCATAGCTGAAATCAATAAGTTAGAAACAAATAAAATAATTCAAAGAATCACTGAAACCAAGGTTTATTCTTTGAGAAAATTAACAAGATAGACATACCTTTAGCCACACTAAATAAAACACAGAGGGAAGCTATCCAAATGAGTAAAATCAGAAATGAAAATGGGGACATAATGCCAGACACTAAGGAAATTCAAAGAATCAGTAGGTCCTACTTCAAAAGCCTATATGACACAACATTGGAAAATCTAAATGAAATGGACAATTTTCTTGAGAGATTCCATTTACCAAGGTTAAACAAAGATCACGTAAATAGATTAAACAGTCTTACATCCTCCAAGAAAATAGAAGCAGTCATCAAAAGTCTCCCTCCTGTAAAAAGCCCATGGCCTGATGGTTTCAGTGCAGAATTCTACCAGACCTTCAAAGAAGAGCTAACAGCAATACTCTTCAAACTATTCCACAAAATAGAAACAGAAGGAACATTACCATACTCATTCTGTGGCACCATTGTAATCTTTAATATCTAAACAACACAAAGACCTGACAAAGGAAGAGACCTTTGACCTATCTCTTTTAAGAACATTGACACAAAAATAATCAACAAAATACTCAAAAACCAAATCCATGAATAAATAAAATGTATCATCCACCATGACCATGTAGGCTTCATCCTAGGCTAGTAGGTTCAATATTCAGTAATCCATCAATGTAATCCACCACATAAACAAACAGAAGTTAATAAAACCACATGACCATTTCCTTAAATGCTGAAAAAGCATTTGACAAAATACCTCTTCGTGTTTAAGTTTTTTTAATTTTTTATTTAACTTTTATTAATTACACTTCATTCATTTTGTATCTCCTCATAAGCCCCTCCCTCCTCCCCTCCTGATCCCACCCTCCCTCCCCTATCTGCATGCATGCCCCTCCCCAAGTCCACTGATAGGGGAGGTCCTCCTCTCCTTCTTTCTGATCTTAGTCTATCAGTTCTCATCAGAAGTGGCTGCATTGTCATCTTCTGTGGCCTGGTAAGGCTGCTTTCCCTTCAGGGGGAGGTGATCAAAGAGCAGGCCAATCAGATTATGTCAGACACAGTCCCTCTTCCCATTACTATGTAACCCATTTGGATGCTACAAGAAACATACCTAAACATAGTAAAGGCAATATACAGCCAGCCTATAGCCAACATTAAACTAAATGAAGAGGAAATGAAATCAGGGACAAAGCAAAGCTGCCCAGTATCTCCATATCCCTTCAGCATAGTACTTAAAGCCCTTACTAGAGCAATGAGACAACTAAAGGAGATCAAGAGAATACAACATGGAAATGAAGAAGTCAAAGTATCACTATTCACAGAATATATGATAGTATACATGAATGCCCAAAATATTCTATCAAACAACTCCTTCGTCTGATAAACACCTCCAGCAAAGTGGCTGGATACAAAAATAAGTCAAAAAAGTCTAGAGCTTTCCTCTATACAAAAGACAAAGGGGCTGAGAAAGAAATTAGCACAAATAACATAAAGTGCCTTGGTGGGATACTAACCAAGCAAGTGAAAGACCTGTATGGAAAAAAAGAAAAATCAAGTGTCTGAAGAAAGAAATTGAAGTAGATAAGAGAAGATGGAAAGAAAGATATCCCATACTCATGGATTGGTAAGATTAACATAGTGAAATGGCCATACTACTAAAAGCAATCTACAAATTCAGTGCAATTCCCATCAAAATACCAACATAATTTTTACTTACAGAATTTGAAAGAACAATTCTCAACTTCATATGGAAAAACAAAAACTCAGAATTGCAAAAACAATCTTGTCCAAAAACAGATTGTCTGGTGATATCTCCATCCCTAATACCAAGCTGTACTAGAGAGCAATAGTAAATATATATATACAAAAACAAACAAACAAACAAAAAAAAGCCTTCATGGTACTGTCATAGAAACAGAATGGTGGATCAATAGAATTGAATCACAGACCCAGAAATAAACACACACACCTACACATACTTGATTTTTGACAAAGAAGAGAAAAGAATACAATGGGAAAAGATAGCTTCTTCAACAAATGGTGCTGGTGTGATTGAATGTTTACACGTAGAAAAATACAAATATAACCCTTATTTGTCACCGTGACCAAAACTAAAATCCAAGTCGATCAAAGACCTCAACATAATATCTGACACACTGTTAGAAATATGTTAGAAGAAAAAGTGGGGAAGAGTCTTGAATTTGTTGGCACAGGAGAAAACTTCCTGAACAGAACAGCAACAGCACAAGCTCTAAGATTGATAATCTATAAATGAGACATCATGAAAATGAAAAACTTCTGTAAAGCAAAGGACACTGTCATCAGAACAAAACGACAGCCTACAGATGGGGAAAAAAATCTTCACCAACCCGATATCTGACTGAGGGCTAATATCCAGAATATGTAAAGAACTTAAGAAGTTAAACATCAACAATCCAAGTAATCGAATTTAAAAAGAAATGGGGCACAGAGATAATTCTCTATTGAGAATTATCCAATTCTCTATAACCAATGGCAGAGAAACACTTAAGGAAATGTTGAACGTCCTTTTTATCAGAGATGCAAATCAAAATGATCCTGAGATTTCACCTTACACCCATCAGAATGTCAAAGATCAAAAACTCAAAGGACAACACATGCTGGAGAGGATGTGGAGAAAGTAGAACCCTTCTCCATTGCTGGTGGGAATGTAAACTTGTACAACAACTTTGAAAAGAAATCTGGTGCTTTGTCAGAAAATTAGGAAGAGTACTATCTCAAGATCCAGCTATACCACTCCTAGGCATATATCCAAAATATGCTCAACTATACAACCAGGGCATTTGCTCAGCCATGTTTGTAATAGCTTTATTTTTAATAGCCAGAATCTGGAAATAACCTAGATGTCCTTCAATCAAGGAATGGATCCAGAAATTGTGATACATTTACACAATGGAATATTACTCAGCTTTAAAAACAAGGAGATCATGAAATTTGCAGGCAAATGGTGGGAACTAGAAAACATCATTCTGAGTGAGGTAACCCAGAGGCAGAAAGAAACACATGGTACGTACTCACTCATAAGTGGTTATTAGAGCTATAATATAAGATAAACATTCTAAAATCTATAGACTTAAAGAAGCTAAACAAGGAGGACCCTAGGAAAGATGTTCAATCCTCATTCAGAAGGGCAAACGCCATAGGCATCTGAAGCATGAAAAGACAGAGAACAGGACAGGAGCCTACCACAGATGGCCTCTGAAAGACTCTACTTATTGAGGTATGGAAGCAGAAGCTGAGACTTTTAGCCAAACTTTGGCCAGAGTGCATGGAATTTTATGAAACAAAAGGTTGATAGGAAAACATGGAGGGGATAGGAGCTCCTAAAGGAGACCAACATAACCAAAAGAACTGAACCTTGGGGGCCATGCAGAGACTAATACCACAACAATGGACCATGGTTGGAAGGACCTAAAATCCCTGCTCAGATGTAGCCCACAGTACCAGTTTCCAAGTGGGTTTCCTAGTAAGAGGAGCAGGAGCTGTCTCTGGCATGAACTCAGTGGCAAGATCTCTGATCCCCCAGGGAGTGCAGCCTTGTCAGGCCACAGAGGAAGACAATGTAGCCAGTCTTGATGGGACCTGATAGGCTAGGGTCAGATGGAAAGGAAGGAGATCCTCCCCCATTATCAGTCTAGAGGAGCAGCATAGCAGAGAAGAGAATGGGAGGGTGGGATTGGGCAGGGATGAGGAGGGCATCCACAGCCAGGATACAAAGTTAATAAATTTAATGAATAATAAATGAAAAAGAAACCTTGTTTCTGGTTTGCTGAGGTTACATTTTTAAAAAACAAAATCATGAAAGGACACAAAATTTTAAAGTATTTTTCTTATACATATATTGAAATAAATTAGTGCTTAGTTAAAAAAAATTCACTGGAAATGATGCCAATTTCTTCTACAAACTTTGTCTTCTTTAAGAAGAATAAATCAAGCTCAATTTTTGCATATGTGGGTTTCCTTTAGATCATGGTACTTTCCGGAGACTACACTGTTTGAGAAAACTGACTCTTCCTTCCCCACCACCTAGAGATTTTCATAGCTCCAGAGATAGAAATGGATTTTTGAATTCCATGTGGATGGAGTTGCAACTAATATCTCTAGCTTCCCTGCTGTGTTCAAGAGACAGTATTGCTCTATAGTTATATGCACCTCTGGTTCTTAATCTATGGCTAGACAGGTCATAGGGTTTCTTAAAGAAGAACCTACAACTATTACTTTAATAAATGGACATAGTATCATGCTCATTCTTAATGGCTTTCTTTTATACACATAGATCAGTGAATCTTTTCACCTTCACCTGAAAAGTAGATCATGATTAACATAAAGACCTAAACTGTACAAAATATAGAGAATAAATGTGTAAGGAATGATCAGCAATAAACAGAATATAGTATTAATTTTTGTGAAATAACAAGACTAGCATGGTTCCTAAAAGATGAGACAACATACTTAGTTTTAGAAACTTTAAAGCTTATGAGTTTGTTGCTAAGCAGGTGTAATCTAACCTTCAGAGTCCCTGATTCCACTGAAGTCAGGTTGGGGTCTGTCAGCATGTTCTCTATCCAGCTGAGAAAAGCAGAATTGAAACATCCCTAATACACTGGAAATAAAGGCAATGTCCTGATTTTACCTGCTGGCAGCCAAAGTCATTCAGTGGATTGGTGTTTGTCTTCTCTTGGGAAATTACTGGAAGGCTGCTGCCTTCATCAGTGTTCCTTTCCCGAACCTCTCTCCTCCTGCCATGGCTTGGTGACAGGCCTCCTGAAGGATGGTAATGCAACAGGACTGCTGTGGAATTAAAGTCCAGGCTGCTTCAGCAAAGCAATGTATTTGCTTAGAAGTCCTGCCTGCTGCAGTAAGAAAACTGAGAAAGAAAGCCTTGATGCTCCAGGATGCCATCTCAAAATTGATAGGCCACGAGCTCACTTTCTGTTCACATGAAAATTCCTTTAAATTAAGCATGAACCTATCGCAATATGCTTCTATAATAGAACATATAAGGATTTTTTTATCAATTTCTTTTTATTAATTACATTTAATCACTTTTTATCCCAGCTGTATCCCCCTCCATTTTATCCTTCCAAACCCACCTCTTGCAATTTTTTTTTTAATTTACCTCGTAAAAAATCTTACTGCCAAAAATGAATTCATATATTAGGTATTTTAAGAAAGAATATTATTTTGATGTGTGATCATTATTCACTACCTGTAGTTGTTATAATAGAACAACATAAAATCCACTCTTACGTTTACAAGAATTTCCTTAATACAAGGTAGAGTTCTGGGAATGAGAATACCAAAATCCTTCTGAATTTTGCATGTATTTAAATGTAATGTTTTTAGACATTTAGGAAATAAAATGTAAAACATACACAGAGGCTTTGAAGCTATCATGTGACCCAGGCCAGGGGTGCTTGCCTGTAATTCATGCACTCGGGGAGGCAGAAGCAAGAGGATCTCTGTGATTTCGAGGCCAGCCTGGACTGCAAGGCCAGTACAGGACAGCTAAGACTACACAAAAAAACCTGTATTCAAAAACAAAAACAAAACAAACAAAAAAGCTCAACAACAAAAACATCTACTTGGTTTGACTTGTTTCAAATTCTTGCAGAAATCCTGGGCAGTGGTTGCAAACAATTTTCTGTATGGTTTGCAGTCACTCTCTATAAGCCCTTTCTTTATGCACATCATTAATATTTAATAGGAATATGTGAAAGTACAGCAGCCCACAGTGTTAAATACTTCTCTCAAACTTTATATCCACATTGGGCACCTGCAGAAAAATGTGAAATTTTCTGCCTGTATCATTTTATTGTTATTATTATTAGCATTTTGCCAGTTCTCACAGAACTACACAAAGGATTCTCTCAAACCCTAAACATGTGAAAATTAGTTGGAGGCATGTATATCTTTTAAAAGAAGACATAAAATTTCATATCAATAGTCAAGGAAAATCTTCTCCAATAAAGCTATTTCTTGAGCTATGAGAACTAACTGTCGTTTTCATCTTCTTTCTTTCTTTTTTATTTTTTTACTTGTCTTACAACAGACAGTGGGAGTAAGAAAAGAGTTTGGGTGGGTTGATCAGTCATGAACTTGCTGCAGAAGGAAAACAAATGAAACAAAGTTAAACACTGTACCAACTTCTTGTCATAAAAAGAGAAGGAGTCAGGGCTAGTGGTAGAGCAAAGGCTAGAGGCACCAGGGATAATGGGATATGCTTCTTGGTGAAAGGTAGTAGATAAATGGATGGGTATTATGAGTAGTTCTGTTACTTAAAGAGCTACAGTGTGAAAAAGGTTATAATAATTTCACATCTCTTTAATTTCACATTTGAGGTATGCTAATATCCTCAAATATAATTAGATTATAAGCTATAGTTCTACACTGACAGAAATGAAAATTTCTTTCCATTGTCAAATATTAAAAACCATAGGTTAAGATAAATTATTGAGATATACGACCATATTTTAAGTGCTCCATCAGATAACCTGAAGACTTCACAAAAAGGTAACTTTGTTTTTCATTGGTTTAGCCATTTATAATTTTTTTTCTCAATGTAAATAGTTACCTTTCAAAGTTAGGGCAAATTAATAAAGTATCATGGAAAATAGTAAAATAAAATGTACTATTTATGTAACGTTTAAGTGTTTCTCAGTCACTTGACTTTCCTCTTTTTATTAAAATATTATTATTATATTAATTACAGTTTGTTCACTTTCTATCCCCTGTAGTTATTGTCATCAACCATGGGGCTTGCTGTCAGTTGGTGGGAGGCAACTTATAATCTTAACAATTGCTTGGATTGTTTGATAGTCCCTATGGAATTCTTTTAGCCAATAACTCATTAGATGTTCATCAGTTCTACTATTGGGAGCTTCATTTGGTGAAATAACTTGGCCAGTGGGGTGTTTCCCACCATTTTGACATTTTTTTATTTAGATTGACTTCATATATGTGCATTTTTATGATTTTTGTAATGTATAATGTTTCCATACTACCACTCAATCAACCCTTCATTTGAGACATCTTTTCCTTTATTGTCTCTAGTGTGCCCATCTCCTGTGTCCCTCCAATCTTGATTCATTTGGTACAGTCTCTCTCATTCACCTATAACTATTTATTTCCCTTTCCTGGGATTATCTATCTGTACCTCATTATTCAATCTAATTTCTCTGATGCTATGAATTATAAGCCAATAAACACATAAGTGAATACACATCATATTCGTCTTTCAAGATCTGGGACACCATTTTGTTAACACACCACATTTTCTTTATCCATTCATTTCTGAAGGATAACCAAGTTGTTTCCACTCTCAAGCTTCTATAAATAGAACAGCAATAAACATGGTTGAGTAAATATTTCTGTGGTAGGATAAAGTGCCCTTTGGGTACACTTTCAATTGCTGGATCTTGTGGTAGATTGATTCTTTTTTATTTAATTTTAAAAATTTTTATATTAATTACCATCTGTTCACTTTGTATCACAGCTGTAGCGCCCTCCCTCACTTCCTCCCAATCCTGCCCTTTCTCCCTCATCTCTTCCCTTCTCCTCTCCAAGTCCACTGATAGGGGAAGTCCTCCTCCCCTTCCATCTAACCCTAGCTTATCAAGTCTCATCAGGAGTATCTGCATTGTCTTCTTCTGTGGCCTTGCAAGGCTGCTCCTCCCTTGGGGTAAGAGGTGTCAAAGACCTCCAACACACACACTGAGTTCAAGTCAGAAACAGTTCCTGTTCCCAATACTAGGGAACCCACCTGGAGAAGGAGCTGCCATGGGCTATATCTGTGCAGGGGTTCTAGGTTATCTTCGAGCATGGTCCTTGGTTGGAGTACCAGTCTCAGAAAAGACCACTGGTCCCAGATTTCTTGGTTCTGTTGCTCTAGATTTGGAGCTGATATTCCCTCCACATCTTTCAATCTTGTCCTTCTTTTGTAAGATTCTCTGCACTATGCCCAAAGTTTGGCTTTTAGTGTCATCATCTGCCTTGATATTCTGCTGGGTAGAGTCTTTCAGAGGCCTTCTGTGGTAAGCTCCTGTCCTGTTCCCTGTTTGGTAGATTGAGTATTATCTTCACAAGGAACCACTACCCTGATTTCCATAATGGCTGTATGAATTTGCAGTCCCACCAGTAATTGATGGCTATATCCCTTATCCCAGCATGAGATTGCAGTTGTTTTATGATCTTAGAAATTCTGATTGGTATAAAATGAAAGCTAAAAGTAATTTAATTTGCTGTTTCCTGATGAATATTGAACATTTCTCTGTCATCCATTTGAATTTCTCTATTGAGAATTCTCTGTATATATATATATATATATATATAATTATATATATATATATAATTATATATATATAATTATATATATATAATTATATATATATATAATTTTAATTGTATTATTTGCTTGATATGTAGTTCTTCAATTTTAAACATATATGGTATATATTTAATATGTATATGTAAATATAAATATGATATTTACTCTCTATTAGGTATGTAATTGTTAGAAATCTTTCCCCAATCTGTAGGCTGCAACTTTATCCAAATGGTGGATTTCCACAAGCTTCAGTTTAATGAGGTTCCATTTCTGTGTTGTTGATTTTAGTGTCTGCACTAACAGTGTTCAGTTCCAAAAGCCTTTTCCTGTGCCATCCAATGAATTCAAGACTATTCCCCACTCTCTTTTCTTTTGGGTTCAGTATTTCTAGTTTCATGTTTAGGACTGGTTCATTAAATATTGAGCTGTGAATAGGGTGATAAATATGGATCTTTTGGGGGGTTTTACATGCAGTCATACACTATGACCATTTGTTGAAGATGCTGCCTTTTGTTCCGTAAGTATTTCAGGCTTCTTTATCAACTATCAGTTATCAATAAGTACGTGGACTTATGTCTAATGCTTCATTTTGAGGTCAATTACCAACAAGTCTATTTTTGTGCCAAAACACTGCTGTTTTTTTTTTAATTTTATTTTTTTCTTATCAGTTACATTTTATTAACTCTGTATCCCAGCCGTGTCCCAATCCCTCATTCCCTCCCAGTCCCTTTCTTCCTCCCTCATCTCCACCGTGCCCCTTTCCAAGTCCACTGATGGGGGGACCTCCTCCCCATTCATCTGATCTTCAAGGACTGGCTGCAAAGCTCTCCTCTGTGGCCTAACAGGACTGCTCCTCCCTTGGGGGGTAGGGAGGTCAAAAGCCAGTCATTGAGTTCCTGTTAGAAATAGTCCTTGTTCCCCTCACTATGGGAAACCAATTGGTTACTGAGCTACCACAGGCTACATCTGAGCAGATGTTCTAGGTTATATCCATACATGGTCCTTGGTTGAATGTCAGTCTCAGAAAAAACCCTGTGCCCAGATATATTTGGTCCTTGTGGAGCTCCTATCCTTTCCTCATCAGACTAACTCCCCTTCTTTCTTATGATTCCCTGTACTCTGGCAAAGGTTTGGTCATGAGTCTTTACTTTGAAAACACTGCTAGTTAGAGTCTTTCAAATGCGCTCAGTAGACTCCTGTCATACGTTCAATGCACATACCATCTGTCTTTCTAAACAAGGATTGATCATCTTACCCCATGTCCGCTCTCTTGATTATCTTTTTTTAGGTGTACAGATTTCATTAAGTTTATCATATTTTATAGGTCTACATAAGTGAGTATATACCGTGTTTGTATTTCTCCTTCTGGGATATTTCACTCAGGATGATCTTTTCTAGATCCCACCATTTGCCTGCAAATTTCGTGATTTCCTTCTTTTTGATGGCTGAGTAGTATTCCATTGTGTAAAAATACCACAATTTCTGTACCCATTCCTCCATTGATGGACATCTGGGTTGTTTCCAGGTTCTGGCTATTACAAATAAAGCTGCTATAAACATGGTTGAGCAAATATTCCTTTTGTGTACTTGAGCAAACTTTGGGTATATACCTAGCAGTGGTATAGCTGGGTCTTGAAGAAGCACTATTCCTAATTGTCTTAGAAAGCGCCAGATAGATTTCCAGAGTGGTTGTACCAGTTTACATTCCCACCAGCAGTGGAGAAGGGTGCAGAAAAATGAAAATAGATCTATATTTATCACCCTGCACAAAACTAAAGTCTAAGTGGATCAAAGACCTCAACATAAAACCAGATACTCTAAATCTGTTAGAAGAAAAAGTGGGGAACAGCCTAGAACTCATTGGCACAGGAGACAACTTCCTGAAGAGAATACCAACAGCACAGGCTCTAAGAGCAACAATCAATAAATGGGACCTCATGAAACTGAAAAGCTTCTGTAAAGCAAAGGACACTGTCATCAAAACAAAACGACTGCCTACAGATTGGAAAAGAATCTTCACTAACCCTTTATCTGGCAGAGGACTAATATCGAGTATATACAAAGAAGTAAAGAACCTGAAAAGCAGCAAACCAAGTAATCCAATTAGAAAATGGGAAACATAAAAAAAAAAAAGAAAAGAAAATGGGGAACAGAGCTAAACAGAGAATTCTCTGTAGAGGAATATCGAATGGCAGAGAAACACTTAAAGAAATGCTCATCCTCATTAACCATCAGGGAAATGCAAATCAAAACGACCCTGAGATTTCACCTTACACCCATCAGAATGACCAAGATGAAAAACTCAAGGGACAACACATGCTGGAGAGGTTGTGGAGAAAGGAGAACCCTCCCCCAACACTGCTGTTTTTATTAAATTAGCTCTGTAGTACATCCTGAAATCAGGTTAGCAACACTTCCCAGAGCTTTTCTTTATTCAGGATTGTATTATATATCCTAGGCTTACTTGCTCTCTATCTCTTTCTCTTTCTCTCTTTCTTTAATTTTATTTTCCTTTTTCTTTTTTCTTTTTTTGCTTTTTAGTGTGTGCAGTGTGTTTCCATATCAATTTGAAAAGTCTCCTTTCACAATTTCTAAAGCATTATGTTGAAATTCAACTGAACTTGTAGATTTGTGATAAAATGGTTATTTTTATTACATTAGTTCTACTGATCCATCAACATGTCAGATCTTTTAATCTTCTGATATCTTCTTCAATTTCTTTCTTCAATATTTTAAAGTTTTATTATATAAGTCTATAAATTGTTTGGTTAGAGTTACGTCCAAGATTTTTATATTATTGAAGCTATTTTAAAAGGTGTTGTTTCTTACCAGGATCCTCCTTCTTGATTAGCTTCTTTAGGTTTTAGTATGATTATCCTATATTATATGTCTAATATCCACCTATAAGTGAGTATATACCATGGGAGTCTTTTTCTGCTTTTTGAATACCTCACTCAGGATAATCATTTCTAGGTCCCACCATTTACCTGCAAATTTCATGATTTCTTTGTTTTTAATTGCTGAGTAGCATTCCATTGTGTAAATGTACCACAATTTCTGTATCCATTCCTCAGTTGAGGGACATCTGGGTTGTTTCCAGATCCTGGCTATTATGAATAAAGCTACTACAAACATGGTTGAGCAAATGTCCTTGTTGTATACTTGAGCATATTTTGTATTTTTGCCTAGGAGTGGTATAGTTGGATCTTGAAGAAGCGCTATTTCTAATTGTCTGAGAAAGCACCAGACTGATTTCTAAAGTGGTTGTATAAGTTTACATTGTCACCAGCAATGAAGGAGGTTTCCCCTTTTTACACATCCGATCCAGCATGTATTGTCACTTGAGTTTTTTATCTTAGCCATTCTGATGGGTGTGAGGTGAAATCTCAGGGTTGTTTTGATTTGCATTTCCCTGATGGCTATGGATGTTGAGCATTTATTTAATTATTTTTGTCATTTGAGGTTCCTTTATTGAGAGTTCTCTGTTTAGCTCTGTACCCCATTTTTTAATTGGGTTACTTGTTTTGTTGCGGTTTAGGTACTCCAAGCAAAGACCATGCATGGCGATAACTTAGAACCCCTGCACAGAAGTAACCCATAGAAGCTCAGTATCCAAGAGGATTCCCCAATAATAGGAACAGGGACTGTCTCTGACATGAACTCATGGGCTGGCTCTTTGATTACCTCCCCATGAGGGGGGAGGAGCCTTACCAGTCCACAGAGGAAGACAAAGAAGCCAGTCCTGATGACACCTGATAGGATAGGGTCAGAAGGAAGGGGAGGAGGATCTCCCTTATCATTGGCCTGGGGCAGGGGCATAGGAGAAGAAGAGTGAGGGAGGGTAAGATTGGAAGTAATGGGGGAGGGGGCTACAGCTGGTATACAAAGTGAATAAACTGTAATTAACAACAACAAAAGATTGTCAAAAAAAGTGTTGTTTCCTTGATTTCTTTCACATATGTCTTGTCCTTTGAATATAGTAGGGCTAATGCATTTTGTGAGCTAATTTTGAATCCAGTTACTTTGCTGAAAGTGGTAATCAGTTGTAGGTGTTTCATGATAATTTCTTTTCAAATCACTTAGGTATACTATCATATCATTTGCAAATAAAAATACTTTGATTAGTTTTCTGTTCCAATTTATATTTCCTTGACTTTCCTCAGTTGTACTATTGCTCTAGCTAAGACTAAAATTACTATACTGAATAGATATGGAAAGACTTAAAAAATTGTCTTGTTCCTGATTTTAGTGGAATTACTGTGAGTGTCTCTAAATTGTTATTTATATGTTGAGATATGTGACTTGTACCTCTAATTTCTCCAGGACTTTTACTATAAAGAGGTGCTGGGTTTTGTCAAAGGCCTTGTATGCATCTAAAGAGATAACTATTATTTCTGTCTTTTCAGTTTGTTTATGTGTTGGGTTACATTTATTGATTTATATATGTTAAATCAGCAATGATTTCTGGAGTGAAGCCTATTGAATAATTTGGAATGATATATTGATGTGTTTTTGGATTTAGTGTATAAGTATTTTACTGAGTATGTTATGAACTATATTCATAAAGGAAATTGGTCTGTAATTTTCTCTCTCTTGTATTTTTGGTTGGGTCTTTTTGTGGTTTGAGACTCAGAATAACTACTGTTTCATTAAATGAGTTATATGATGTTTCTTTTTTCTTTGTTTTGTGGAATGAGTTGGACAGAATTGGCTTTAAGACTTCTCTAAATGTCTTGTAGAATTCTGCTCCAAATCTATCTTCTCCTTGGCTTTGCTGTCATTGTTAGACTAATAACACTTCTATTTCACTAGACGTTATGTTTGTTTAAACTGTTTATTTGACCTTGATTTAAATTTGGTAAGTGATATGTATCAAGAAAAGTATAGAATTTTTTTAAATATTTTCCAACTTGCCATTCGAATGACACAGAAGCATTTAAAGAAATGCTCAACCTCATTAGCCATTAGGGAAATGCAAATCAAAACAACCCTGAGATTTCACATTACACCCATTAGAATGGCCAAGATAAAAAACTCAAGTGACAACACATGCTGGAGAGGTTGTGGAGAAAGGGGAACCCTTCTCCACTGCTGGTGGGAATATAAACTTGTAAAACCACTCTGGAAATCAATCTGGTGCTTTCTCAGACAACTAGAAATAGCTCTTCCTCAAGATCCAGCCATACCACTCCTAGGCATATATCCAAAAGAGGCTCAAGTACATAAAAAGCATATTTGCTCAACCATGTTTGTAGCAGCTTTATGTGTAATAGCCAGAAGCTGGAAACAGCCCAGATGCCCCTCAACTGAAGAATGGATGCAGAAACTGTGGTACATCTATACAATGGAGTATTACTCAACAATGAAAAATAAGGAAATCATGAAATTTGCAGGTAAATGTTGGGACCTGGAAAGGATCATCCTGAGTGAGTTGTCCCAGAAGCAAAAAGACACACATGGTATATACTCACTCATATAAACATACAACATAGGATAAACCCGCTAAAATCTGTACATCTAAACAACCTAAGCAAAAAAGAGGACCCTAACTAAAATGCTCAATCCCCATCCTGAAAGGCAAAGAGGATGGACATCAGAAGAAGAAGAAAACAGGAAACAACCTAGGAACCTGTCACAGAGAGCCTCTGAAAGCCTCTGCCCTGCAGACTATCAAAGCAGATGCTGAGCCTGATGCCACTCTGTTGAGCAGAGTGAATGGAATTTTATTTAAGAAGTGGGAAATAGCAAGAGCTGGAGAGGACAGGAACTCCACAAGGAGAGCGACAGAACAAGGAAATTTGAACACAGGGAACTTCCCAGAGACTCATACTCCAACCAAGGACTATTCATGGAGATAACCTAGAACCCCTGCACAGATGTAGCCCATGGCAGTTCAGTGTTCAAATCCGTTACATAGTAATGGGAAGAGGCACTGTCTCTGACATAATCTGATTGGCCTGCTCTTTGATCACCTCCCTCTGAGGGGGGAGCAGCCTTACCAGGCCACAGAAGATGACAATGTAGCCACTTCTGATGAGAACTGATAGACTAAGATCAGAAAGTAGGAGAGGAGGACCTCCCCTATCAGTGGACTTGGGGAGAGGCATGCATGCAGAAAGGTGAGGGAGGGTGGGATTGGGAGGGGAGGAGTGAGGGGCTTATGGGGGATACAAAATGAATAAAGTGTAATTAATAAAAGTTAAATAAAAAAATATTTTCCAATTTGGTGGAGCACAGATTTCCTGTGTTTCTCCAGATTTCCTAAATGCATCTTGCTATGTGTCATTTTCCATGTCTCATTTTGTTAATTTGGATAGTCTTTCTCTGCCTTTTAATTTGTTTGGTAGACTTTCTTCAGTTGTACTGATTTTCTCAAAGAATCTATACTGTGTGGAGCTAATTCTTTATAAAAACTTTTTCTCCTACTTCATTGATTCGAGCCCTTAATTTGATAATTTCTTGTTGTATACACTTTTGGGGTGTGATTTTTTTTTTCTTCTGGGAATTTCAGGTGTGCCGTTAAGCTACTAGCAGTATAACTCTCTTATTTTCTCTGTCTGTTTTGATTGAAAGGACTAGGTATCACAGTATAGGCTGATATCTGAAGTCCCTTATAGTCTGTCAAACATCTAGTCATTCGGGCTTTTAGAGTCTCAACTGAAAAATTCAAAGTGAATAAATCATAAATAATGATGAAGATGATTAAAAAGAAAAATCTGCTCTTGTAGTTACAGACAGTTGTTAATTGCCTCATGGGTGGTGGGAATTGAACCCAGGTCCTCTGGAAGAACAATCAGTGTTCTTAACCACTGGCTCAGTTATAATTGGCAGAATGCATATTCATATCAATACTTTAAAAATAATTATTTTTGCAAGCACTAAAACAAGAAATAAAATCTAAAAACTGATTATTACTTAAGACCACAGGAGTTAGATGTACATATTCAGGGTAAATTCCAAGATGACTATCAAACACTGTGTATGGGGACTTGATAACCCCTTTCAGTGTGATCAGAGGAATATAACAAAATACCGTAATGTACCAAATGCTCTGTATGACTATACGTGTTAGGCCTATTAGTCTGCATAATAGAGTCTACAGTGTTGGTAAAATAGTGAAACCGCTAGTGACACATTTTTCAGGATATATATTTCTTATTAATACATTTGAGTAATATGCTGGGTTCCTTAATCCAAATTGGGTGAAATTATGTTTAAATTCCATTCGGGAGCTCTTTTGGGATATGTAGCTCTTCTTGCTTTATCATAATATCAGAGATTGGTTTAAATTGATTAGGGTGAAGAATTGTGTAACATTATTTTTATAATAAATGTGTTATTGGGTTTGCTTCCTATTTTGGTCAAAACTAAAGGGAAAGGGGTACTATAGATGCTATGAAGAGAAAAAAAGAGAAAAATATTTCTAAATGTAAATTCACGAAACACCCAGTAATCAAGTCATTCCTTTTCTTTATACTGTTATATTGACTAGGTCTTTCAAATGACAGCTCATATTTTTCTCACTCTAAAAAATGTTAGCATCCCAAAATGCCTGAAGGAAAGTAGTTGGTGTAGATATCGCAGAAATATTCCTGCATGAGTAAAACCATCACATATCACAGTCAAAAGAAAAGATCTTTATAGATCTTAGGTTTAGAACTTTAAAGTGTTAACAAATTTTTTATCTCAACATCAAAACCCTTTTGAAGAACTGTGGGTATCGCACAACTGAGACCTGCTGCAGGGAGCAAAACCGTCAGTGGCCACTCGTTGTTTCACCTGCTCGACCAGACGTACGTCTACCACACTTTCCTTTATAAACAGCAGCTATCATTCAGGTTTTGTATAGTTTGTAGATTTAAACTTTGGTATGTTATTCTTACAAGTCCCAAAGAGCTGAACATTTCTAACATAGCATAACTGGAAAAGGGCAATTAATTGGCGCAACCAAATGCATTGGGACAAGCAACTTATATTCTCTAATTCAAATTTGCAACAGTCATATTCCAAGAGAAATGTACACATTTGAGTAGAATTCAAGATCAGTAATTAATTTTGTTGTTGTTGAAACAATGGTATGAACATCTACAGGAAAAAAAAAAGAAATATGAAAAAAACAGAATATCAGCTGCACCAGAGAACAAATTTATATCATCAGATTTGCTTCCCCTGACTTAAAATGGTAAATTATTAATTCATTCAGCTCCTTAAATTAATGCGTTTATTATCTCATCTAAAAGAATATCAGGTTGGCTCTACAAACAAACTTTAAAAATTTAAAATCTTCTACTCACTAAAGTCTTCATGTTTGGAGATGCAATATGTTTATTGGGCTCTCATCCTGAGGCACACTGCATGAAGAAATGTGTACCCCTTTCGGGTGGTAAACACCGTTCGATAATTTTTTTTATCTATTGAGAAACTTGATTGTGTAGTCGCTTGTTTTTCACAGTTTTCACTATTCAAATGAAATTAAGGAAACACACAAAAGATACACATGTGCTCTCCAAGAAGAAGGGAAAGACTGTGCGTATTCACTTAGTCTCTACACTTGCTTCAAACTTTGTTGTTGAGCTACTTGGCAGGAATGTCAAAAAAGGGTCTTTCTGTAAGTAGTGTGGAGAAAGGGCCCAATATACAGAAGTTCACCATGGCTAAATCAAAACTATTTCCAGCTGTGATTTCTCTAAAACAAGGTTGCCTGCTTATGCTACATGTTCAATGGAAAACTGTTTTTGTTCTTGACAATTTATCATTTATTTTACTTCGCTTGATGCAGAACCAAGTAAATACATTTGAAAATGAAACTTCATTTAAAATGTTCACAGTAAATATCTATATTTATACTCAGAGATTAAATATACAGTTATGTATTTCACTAAAAATTATTAGAAATAAGAGCATATTAGGGAAAGTAAACCCACAGCGTTGTATTCAGGGAAAACATTTTTCAACAAAATTAAATGTTTTGTTTCTGTCTACTATTTAGACAAGATTGCAACGCAGAAATCACCTTATAAATGGACTGGTTATATAAGCATTATAAAAACGGGCGCTTACTTCTAGAGTGTCTGTTTAGAATTTGATCTCTTTAACATTTATGATTTAAAACACCCAAATGGAATATCACCAATTATCAGCCATATTGATGACTAGAATTTACTCATACAAGTTATGTAGGCAAAAATTTTAACAATATAGACTCCTATAAATGACCTCTGAGGAAAACACTCTAGGAATGCATCTGTAACAGTATTTGCTACAGACTGATTATACCATGTTACTCCTGAGAATGAGTTGAATCCTGAGATTAAAAAAAAAAAAAAAAAAAAAAAAAAAAAAAGGGTGAGTGCAGTGTTATTTTTGGCTTTCTACAATTTGCTTTTTAAAACACACATTTTTTTTTTGAGGATTTTTTTTTATTTTTTTATTATTTTTTTCTTTTTAGTTACATATTGTTAACTCTGTGTCCCAGCTGTATCCCGCTCCCTCATTCCCTCCCCAACCCCACACTCCCTCCCTGGTCTCCTCCCTGCCCCTTTCCAAGTCCACTGATAGGGGAGGACCTCCTCCCCTTTCATCTGACCCTGTTTTATCAGGTATCTTCAGGGCTGGCTGCAAAGACCTCCTCTGTGGCCTAACAGACTGCTCCTCCCCAGGGGGGGGGGGGGGTCAAACAGCCTGCCCTTGAGATCCTGTTAGAAATAGTCCGTGTTCCCCTTACTTTGGAAAACTACTTGATTACTGAGCTACCATGGGCCACATCCGAGCAGAAGTTCTAGGTTATATCCATAGATGGTCCTTGGTTGAGTGTCAGTCTCAGAAAAGACCCTGTGCCCAGATATGTTTGGTCCTTGTAGAGCTCCTATCCTTTCCATATCATACTAACTTCCCTTCTTTCATATGATTCCCTGCACTCTGCCGAGGGTTTGGTTATGAGTCTTAGTGTCTGCTTTGAAACACTGCTAGGTAGAGTCTTTCAGATGCCTTTTGTGGTAGACTCCTGTCATAAGTTCAATGCACATCCCATTTGTCTTTCTAAATGAGGATTAATCACCTTCGCCTGTGTCCACTTTCTTGATTATCTTCTTTAGGTGTGTAGATTTCATCATGTTTATCATATCTTGTAGGTCTATATAAGCGAATATATACCAAGTTTGTCTTTCTCCTTCTGGGATACTTCACTCAGAATGATCTTTTCTAGATCCCACCACTTGCCTGCAAATTTCATGATTTCCTCCTTTTTGATTGCTGAGTAGTATTCCATTGTGTAAAAATACCACAATTTCTGTATCCATTTCTCCGTTGATGGACATCTGGGTTGTTTCCAAGTTCTGGCTATTACAAATAAAGCTGCTATGAACATGGTTGAACAAATGTCCTTTAAAACACACATTTTTATATCATTTACTTTATTACATTGCATTGTTCTCTATGTCAATAATATCTCTCTCTGTGTATGTGTGTGTGTCTCTCTCTATTCTCTCTCTCTCTTTCTCTCTCAAACACACACACACACACATACAGATGTGGGCAAAGATGATTACCATGGGGTGGGGAGGAATGACTAGAGTCTACAATGTTTGAGAACAGGCAATATATCAGCAGAAGATAACCTTGTAAACAGACAGGTGAAACAAACTGGCCTTATTTCTAATCTACAGCATCTAAAGTGGCAAACAGTCGGGGATGTTTTTATTATTCATTATCAGTACTCGCAACTCAATTTTCTACTTGTATCTCCAATAAAATAATCATTTTTTTTCTTTTCATTCCTTTCCCTCTGAGATAAATCATAAATTCAGTGTCTACTCAAATTATGAAGAATATTCTGTCCAAAAATTTAATGTATCATCTTCATAGACTATTTTACATTTTACAAATCAAGTTACCACTATTTCTGGAAAAGTGGAAGGATGTTGATATTTTTCTCTTCACACTTCTGGATAAGCCTTTGTGTGTGTGTGTGTGTGTGTGTGTGTGTGTGTGTGTGTGTGTGTGT
>NW_026594216.1:5001017-5030338 GCF_907164565.1 Psammomys obesus | reverse complement strand
TGTGTGTGTGTGTGTGTGTGTGTGTGTGTGTGTGTGTGTGTGTGTGTATCTTTGCTGAATAGTTTCCATTGTGTAAATGTACCACAATTTCTGTAGCCATTCTTTGTCTGAGGGCCACCATCTAGGTTGTTTCCCAATTCTGGCTATTACAAATATAGCTTCTTATGAACATAGCTGAGCCAATGTCCTTGCTGTATGGTTGAGCATCTTTTGGATATATGTCCAGGAGTAATATAGCTGTATTTTGAGGTAGCACTATTCCCAGTTTTCTGAACAACTGCCAGATTGATTTCACACTCTAACCAGATGCAAAGACTCACAACCAAACTTTGGACAGAACACAGGTAGAAGGGTATGGTAGAAGGGGGATATAGAGAGACTCCAAGATGGCGGCGAGCAGAGCACACTGTTTTGGAAAGGCAGAAGACATGAATCTCTGGAATTGGTGAGTGGAGAGACAATAGAAGCTAGAATTTGGACTTTTGGGCTTTCTAAAGGAGAGGGGCCATCACAGAAGCGTGGAGTGCTAGTAGATGTAGATCAGGCGCAGATTTCTCTGGGAAGGAAATAGGGCGCTTCCCTTTTCCCGGCCTCCCGCAGGGAAACCCGCACACAGCACCAGGCAGCTGAGCGCAAAGCTCACATCCGGGAGATCAAGACAGCAGAGACAGTGCTTTGGGCCCCTTACAGCAGAGGTCAGCTGTAACCACCCGTTGAACACCCGTCCCCTCCTTGGACACACGTCCCACCTGGCCCCGATGAAGACACTCAGGGCCCTCCGGACCTGCAGAGCATCCCCTCCCCCATCCCACTGACGAGATCCCAAGCTAGACCGAAGCAGGAAGTGCAGTGGTGCTCACATCCCAAGCGGCCAGAATGCAATAACCCCAGAAACCTTCTCACAGGAGGAGCACAGGCCCAATCACAGAGCTCCAACCACTGTGCTCTAACCACAGAGACTCAGATCCACAATACAATTCTTCCCCGATACCAAAGCCGCAAAGCTCAGTGTCTGGGACCCAAGACGGTTGGAGGCAGGGAGGCAGGGCTCCAACCCCAAAGCCGCAGCAAGAGCAGTAACAACCTGTTGAACTCCACTACTCAGAGGAGAACACACGCCACCTAGGGCCCTCTCGCCAAACTCTTGACCCGCGGAACACACCCCCCACTACCACCACCACCCAGCTCTGCAGGAGTGCAAGCACCACCGAAACTCCACCCCGCCAGAGCATACGCCCAATACAGTGCTAGCCACAGAGACTCAGATCCGCAGTACAACCCTTCCCAAGCCCCAAGTCTGCAAGTGGCAGCACAGAAAACACAGGGCTGCCCAGCCAGTGATTGTATGGGCCATTCAATCCCTCAGTGGCAGAAAACCAGCTGAATAGACACCAAAGACCAGCAGACTTGTAAAATCAATACGCACGCGCATTCTTCAACAGCGCTTGCAATCCCTTAGCGCCTGCGATCCCATAGCGCCTGCAACAACTTCAGTGTCTGCAGGGCACCCCTCTCACACACTGAAGGCCTCTTCATTCACCAACACCCTGTCCCTTAGGACACACCCTCAAGCACACACACACGCTCAAACTCACACTACCCCGCATTTGTCCTTCTGCGCCTTCGAACTTTCCTTCTACAGGTATAGCTGAATAACCAACGCACATACTGAAACCACTAGATCTCACCCATTTTCCTGAAGAATTCTCCAGATACCAGAGAAAAACCAGTCTGACTTGCAGAATCCAGGAACAGACAGTGAACACTAGGGATAACCAAATGGCCAGAGGTCGGCGAAAGAACACAACCAACGCAAATCAAGATATCATGGCTTCACCGGCAACCTCCAAAATTATTGGACACTCCAATAATTTTCTCAGCAGAAACACAAGAAAATGATTTTAAAGCTATGATTATCTAGTTAATTGAGGCACATAAAGAGGAAACCAACAAATCTCTTAGAGAAATAGTCATAGAGATCCAAACAGTTAAAGAGGATACAAAAAAATCCCTTAAAGATTTGGCCTCCCAAATAAAAACAAAGAAAAATGAAGTGAAAGAAGAAGCTCTCAAAGAAACACATGCAAATATAGCCAAACAATTGGAGGCAGAAGCAGAGTCACTAAGAGAGGAAACAAACAAAAAAATAGAGACCATCTTGGAGACACAGGAATCCACACTCAAACAGATAAAGGAAATGTTGCAAGACATGAAAACAGAATTAGAATCAATAAAGAAAACACAAACCGAGAAAACCCTCGAACTGAAGAACTTAGAGAAAAGAGAAGGAATCACAAAGGTAAGCATCACTAATAGAATACAAGATATGGAAGAGAGAATCTCGGGTGCTGAAGATACACTCACAGAAATTGATACTTCTCTCAAAGCAAAAATAAAATCAAAAAAATCCCAAACACAAACCATCCAAGAAATCAAGGATGCCATGAAAAGGCAAAATCTAAGAATAATAGGAATTGAAGAAGAAGAGGAGTTCAGGCTACGAGATACAGAAAATATTTTCAAGAAAATCATAGAAGAAAATTTTCCCAACCTAAAGAAAGAGATGTCCACAAACATACAAGAGGCCTACAGAACACCAAATAGACTAGACCAGAGAAGAAACTCCTCATGCCACATCATAGTCAAAACACTTAATCTACAGAACAAAGAAAAGATACTAAAAGCAGCAAGGGAAAAAGGCCAAGTAACATATAAAGGCAAACCTATCAGAATCACACCGGACTTCTCATCAGAAACTATGAAAGCCAGAAGGGCCTGGAGAGATAACATGCAGGCCCTAAAGGACCACAGATGCCAACCTAAACTACTATACCCAGGAAAGCTTTCAATCAACATAGATGGAGAAAACAAAATGTTCCACGACAAAACTAAATGTAAGCAATATTTGAACAGCAACCCAGCCCTACAGAAGATACTAGAAGGAAAATTCCAATCCAATGAAAACAAATACACCCAAGAAAACATAGGTTAAAGATAATTTCCAACAAAAATCAAAAGCAAACAAGCAATGATTCACAGGAACATCGCCAACTCCACAATAATAGGAAATAACATTCAATGGTCATTATTATCTATCAACATCAATGGACTCAACTCTCCAATAAAAAGACACAGACTAACAGAATGGGTGCAGAATTCTACTAGACCTTCAAAGAAGTGCTAATACCAATTCTCCTCAACCAACATTCTGCTGCATCCAAGAAACACACCTACGCAACAAAGATAAAAATTACCTCAGAGTAAAAGGCTGGAAAACAGTTTTTCAAGCAAATGGACCCAAAAAACAAACAGGAGTGGCTATCCTAATATCTAATAAAATAGATTTTAAACCAAAACTAATCAAAAAAGACATAGAGGGGCACTACATTCTCATCAAAGGAAAAATTCACCAAGAAGACATCACAATTCTAAACATCTATGCCCCAAATACAAGAGCACCTACATTCATAAACGAAGCATTATTAAAGCTTAAACCACACATTGATCGGAATACCCTAATAGTGGGTGACTTCAACACCCCAATCTCACCAAGGGACACATCAACTAGACAGAAACCAAATAGGGAAATAAAAGCACTTACAGAGTCCCTAAATCAAATGGACCTACTAGATGTCTACAAATCTTTCCACCCAAACTCAAAAGAGTATACCTTCTTTTCAGCACCTCATGGAACCTTCTCCAAAATAGACCATATAGTTGGTCACAAAGCAAGCCTCAAAAGATATAAAAAGATTAAGATAATCCCTTGTATTCTATCGGACCAGCATGGACTAAAGCTGGACATCAACAACAATGAAAATAACCAAAAACCTACATGCACATGGAAACTGAACAACCTGTTACTCAATGACAGCTGGGTTAAGGAAGAAATAAAGAAAGAAATTAAAGACTTCCTAGAACTCAATGAAAATGAAGGCACAACATACCCAAATTTATGGGACACATTGAAAGCAGTGCTCAGAGGAAAATTTATAGCACTAAGTGCCTTCAAGAAGAAATTTGTAACATCACATACAAGTAATTTAATGGCCCAACTGAAAACCCTAGAAAAAAAAGAAGCAGATACACCCAAGAGGAGCAGAAGGCTGGAAATAATCAAACTCAGGGCTGAAATCAAGCAATTAGAAACAAATAAAACTATTCAAAGAATCAATGAAACAAAAAGCTGGTTCTTTGAGAAAATCAACAAGATAGACAAACCCTTAGCCAAGCTAACTAAAAAGCAGAGAGAATCTATCCAAATCAGCAAAATCAGAAATGAAAAGGGGGACATAACTACAGACACTGAAGAAATCCAAACAATCATTAGGTCATACCTCAAAAGCCTATATGCCGCAAAATTTGAAAATCTAAATGAAATGGACAATTTTCTTGATAGATTCCATCTACCAACATTAAGTCAAGATCAGGTAGAAAGACTGAATAACCCTATATTCCCCAAGGAAATTGAAGCAGTCATTAACAGTCTCCCCTCCAAAAAAAGCCCTGGGCCCGATGGTTTCAGTGCAGAATTCTACCAGACCTTCAAAGAAGTTCTCACACCAATTCTCCTCAAACTATTCCACAAAATAGAAACAGAAGGACCATTACCAAACTCATTCTATGAAGTGACAGTCACCCTGATACCCAAACCACACAAAGACCCAACAAAAAAAGAGAACTTCAGACCTATCTCTCTTATGAATATTGGTGCAAAAATACTCAATAAAATACTTGCAAACCGAATCCAAGAACACATCAAAGATATCATCCACCATGACCAAGTAGGCTTCATCCCAGGCATGCAAGGGTGGTTCAACGTATGGAAATCCATCAATGTAATCCACCACATAAACAAACTGAAGGAGAAAACCACATGATCATCTCCTTGGACGCCGAAAAAGCATTCGACAAAGTCCAACACCCATTCATGTTTAAAGTCTTGGAGAGATCAGGGACACAAGGCACATACTTAAACATAGTAAAGGCAATATACAGCAAGCCTATAGCCAACATCAAACTCAAAGGAGAGAAACTTAAATCAATCCCACTGAAATCAGGGACAAGACAAGGCTGCCCACTCTTTCCATATCTCTTCAACATAGTACTTGAAGTCCTAGCCAGAGCAATAAGACAACTAAAGGAGATCAAGGGGATACAAATCGGAAAGGAAGAGGTCAAAGTGTCACTATTCGCAGATGATATGATAGTATACATGAGTGACCCCAAAAATTCAACCAGAGAACTCCTTGAGCTGATAAACACCTTCAGCAAAGTGGCAGGGTACAAAATCAACTCAAAAAAATCAGAAGCCCTCCTGTACACAAAAGACAAAAGGGCTGAGAAAGAAATTAGCGAAACAACACCCTTCACAATAGGAACTAATAACATAAAGTACCTTGGGGTGACTCTAACCAAGAAAGTGAAAGACCTGTTTGAGAAAAACTTCAAGTCTCTGAAGAAAGAAATTGAAGAAGATCTCAGAAGATGGAAAGATCTCCCGTGCTCATGGATTGGTAGGATTAACATTGTGAAAATGGCCATCCTGCCAAAAGCAATTTACAGATTCAATGCAATTCCCATCAAAATACCAACTCAATTCTTTTCAGACCTTGAAAAAAAGATTCTCAGCTTCATATGGAGAAACAAAAAACCCAGAATCTCCAAAACAACCCTGTACAACAACAGATCTTCTGGAGGTATCTCCATCCCTGATCTCAAGCTGTACTACAGAGCAATAGTAATAAAAACTGCATGGTATTGGCATAGAAATAGAAAGGAGGATCAATGGCACCGAATGAAGACCCAGAAATAAACCCATGTACCTATGAATACTCGTTTTTGACAAAGCAGCCAAAACCATTCAATGGAAAAAAGATAGCATCTTCAACAGATGGTGCTGGTCTAATTGGATGTCTACATGCAGAAAAATGAAAATAGATCCACATTTATCACCCTGCACAAAACTAAAGTCTAAGTGGATCAAAGACCTCAACATAAACCAGATACGCTAAATCTGTTAGAAGAAAAAGTGGCGAACAGTGAGAACTCCTTGGCACAGGAGACAACTTCCTGAACAGAACTCCAACAGCACAGGCTTTAAGAGCAACAATCAATAAATGGGACCTCAAGAAACTGAAAAGCTTCTGTAAAGCAAAGGACACCGTCATCAAAACAAAACGACTGGCCACAGATTGGGAAAGAATCTTCACCAACCCTTTATCTGACAGAGGGCTAGTATCCAGTATATATAAAGAACTAAAAAAGCTGAAAAGCAACAAACCAAGTAATCCAATTAAAAAATCGGGAGCAGAGCTAAACAGAGAATTCTCTGTAGAGGAATATAGAATGGCAGAGAAACACTTAAAGAAATGCTCATCCTCATTAGCCATCAGGGAAATGCAAATCAAAACGACCCTGAGATTTCACCTTACACCCATCAGAATGGCCAAGATGAAAAACTCAAGTGACAACACATGCTGGAGAGGTTGTGGAGAAAGGGGAACCCTCCTCCATTGCTGGTGGGAATTGTAAACTGGGACAACCATTATGGAAGTCAATCTGGCACTTTCTCAGACAACTAGGAATAGTGCTTCCTCAAGACCCAGCTATACTACTGCTAGGCATATACCCAAAATTTGCTCAAGTACACAATAAGGACATTTGCTCAGCCATGTTTGTAGCAGCTTTATTTGTAGTAGCCAGAACCTGGAAACAACCCAGATGTTCATCAATGGAGGAATGGGTATAGAAATTGTGGTATTTTTACACAATGGAATACTACTCAGCAATCAAAAAAGAGGAAATCATTAAATTTGCAGGCAAATGGTGGGATCTAGAAAAGATCATTCTGAGTGAAGTATCCCAGAAGGAGAAAGACAAACATGGAATATACTCACTTATATAGACCTAAAAGATATGATAAACATAATGAAATCTATACACCTAAAGAAGATAATCAAGAAAACGGACACGGGGTATGATGATCAATCCTCATTTAGAAAGACAAATGGGATATGCATTGAACATATGACAGGAGTCTACCGCAGAAGGCATCTGAAAGACTCTACCTAGCAGTGTATCAAAGTAGATACTAAGACTCATAACCAAATCCTCCGCAGAGTGCAGGGAATCACATGAAAGAAGGGGAGTTTGATGTGGAAAGGATAGGAGCTCCACAAGGACCAAACATATCTGGGCACAGGGTCTTGTCTGAGATGGACACTCAACCAAAACCATGAGAGGATAAAACCTAGAACCTCTGCTCGGATGTGACCCGTGATAGCTCAGTAATCAATTGGTTTCCCATAATAAGGGAACAAGGACTATTTCTAACAGGAACTCAATGACTGGCTCTTTGACCTTCTCACCTCCCAAGGGAGGAGCAGTACTGTTAGGCCACAGAGGAGGACTTTGCAGCCAGTCCTGAAAATACCTGACAAAACAGAGTCATATGAAAGGGAAGGAGGTCCTCCCCTATCAGTGGACTTGGAAATTGGTAGGGAGGAGATGAGGCAGGGAGAGTGGGACTGGGGAGGGTATGAGGGGTACAGCTGGGATACAGAATTAAGAAGATGTAACTAATGAGAGAAATAAAATTAAAAAAATGATTACTCAAAAAAAAAAAAAAAAAAGAAGAAGAAGAAGGGGGATATAAAAGGACCCAGAGGGGACAGGTGGACTTTGGCTCTTAGTGGACTAGGGAAGAGGGATAGGGAATGGAAAAAGAAGGAGAGTTGGACCTGGAGGAGATGATGGAGGGAGCTGGGATAAAAAGTGAATAAATTGTAACGAAGAAGAACAACAACAACTATAAAAATAATAATTATAATAACATGGAAAAAAAAAAAAAACAAGTATGCCAGAATAAACCGATCACTGCAGAAAGGCCAGCACATTTACACACAGAGGGTGCATTTTAAGTACTCTTCCTCCACACACAACTTTTAGAAATTTTCTGATTTGAAAATGATGTAATAAGTCTGGAAGTCAAATTATCTGTATACGTGAAGAAGTCATAAAACTTCTCCTCTAAATACCCCTGGCCGAATGCTGATTTTTCAATATCTTGGTTTTACTTCACTTAGATGTATCTGATTTAGGACTTAAAGAACAGAAGAAAAAAGGAATACCTTTCATTGTCTTTAATCCCTAAATGAATTGTGTGTGCGTGTGTGTGTCTGTGTGTGTGTGTGTCTGTGTGTGTGTGTGTGTTTACCCATGTCTTTCTTTGTATATGAGGCAAATATTAACAGTATATTTAGTGCATTTGATTTTTCTTCCTGGAAGTGAGGTGTCCATAACTTTCCTCGACAAAATCGTGCATTCAGTTCTTTAAAACCTTATGCTCAGGATCAGATGAATGGGGAGGAGGTCCCCCCATCAGTGGACTTGGAAAGGGGCATGGTGGAGAGGAGGGAGGGAGGGAGGGACTGGGAGGGAATGAGGGATCGGGACACGGCTGAGATACAGAGTTAATAAAATGTAACTGATAAAAATAAAATAAAATTAAAAAAACCCTATGCTTGTCTAAGATGTCATGTATATTTCAACAACCGTGTAAATATATATTATATAAGTATAATATGCATTATGTGTGTGTATGTGTATTAGTGTGTATCAGCAAATATAATTGAAAAAATAATGGTTAAATATATGTAATAATAAGAATCAAAGAAAAAGAGGATGTCAGTTTGAGAGGGAAGGTTAAAACAAAGAGAAGAAAGGGAAGAAAAAATGTAAATATATTTAAGTTGAAAATTTTAAAATTATTTAGAAGGCTAGTTTTTCATATGTTTAGTACACACATTTTCCAAATGAATATTTCAAATAAGCTTAGGATGTATATGGAGTTTATGTTAAATTTAAAGAAACATGATGTATTCTATTGATTAAAATTAGATGCACATATATTCATAGACATGACGTAGGTAGGAAAATGAAGTTTTTCCTATTGTCTTTTAAAAACCAGAAACTTTTGTGAGTATTGGAGAAATGGATAATCATTGTTTTTACAGTATTAAATATTTAAACCAGTATATATAATTTAAAAATAGTGATTAACTAATATAGTGTTAAAACTGGAGAAAACTGATATTTATAAATAAGTCAAAAATCACAAAAATACTTAGTACAAATAAGTATAATTACAGAGAAAGTCAATGATGCAGGTAATCAATTTTTAGATACACAAAACATTTATTAAAGAAAACATCACAGAAATATTTGTCATCATCCTCAAACCTATATTTTTGTATTCCAAGTGGGATGATGAAACAAAATCCTCATGGTATTTGATCAATAAATAACAAATTCATGAGAGAGTTATGAACATGCAGCCAGATTCTTGTGGGTGTGTTGACGATACAATCTTAACAATAAAAGAGAGCATTTACCTACAGAATAGCTATATGCACACTGCAGATTCAAAGGAAAGTTGGACCTGTACAGGGTGCAGTAACTGTTCTTACAATTCTCCTTATTAGATCAGAATAAAAGCCAATCATCACAAAGTAAAATGATACTTGCCATATGAATGATACATTACATTAATACAGTATGCAACTTCAGTATTTCTATGAATAATGACAACATATGGTATTGAATATAAAGGCAGGGAGATCTTTGAGTTCAAGGACACCCTTGTTTACACAGTGGGTGCCAGGACAGTCAGGGCTTCACAGAAATAAAAAGTGTCTCGAAAAACAAGTAAACAATAGAAAGAAAGAAAAAAAAAGAAATAAAGAAACAATCAATTAACAATTATTTTAAAAGAGAGTGAGAAAAAAATATTTTTACAAACCTTTCTAGAGTTTGTCATGAAAAGAAGAAACTCATGTATTGTTATGTTTATTTTGGGGAATAGCTGATTACTGGAAGCAGGTAACATGGGGCAACGTTGAACTATGAGTTTCTGTCTACATAAAGATTTATACAGTGATTTTTGAAATTCAGAAATAAAGCAAATGACAGATATGAAATACTTCTGATGAGCAGTAGAGGTACAGTACAAAAGACAACTCACTTGTCTCAGTGGACAAGAAGAGCAAAATTCTTTTCCTGTGTGTGGCCATCTTATAATATCAACAGAAAATTAGTCTTAATACATGGCCCAATTCCAGATGAATACCCTTAATATTCACATCTCCTAAATGAAACTGAATACTATTTGCATATATCTTAAACATTCACTTTACGATCTGGTTATTGATTAGTTACAATTTTTATTTAAATACGTTTATATTTAACTATCACAGATCAAACACAGACATGTGGCCAGCTTAAGCCAACAGCTTGGGCAACCACTGAACTGTTTCCCTATACTTGTCCATAGCAAATAAAATGCATAATAAAATAAAAGCATTGTACAGATTGTTATGCATGCTTAGGGAATGATAAAATGAATATATTCACATATTCAGAATAGTGCATTGATTCATTTTACCAGTTCCAATCCTCAGCTGAGTGAACAGATAAATGTGGAGACAATAGAAAAGACAGCCAATAGCATACAAAGATATAATAAAACTCAATTATGATAAACAAGTTAAAAATTTTCAGATATAAAAATTTGAAGTATATTTCTTGGAATACTTCAAAAATACTTTCTACGTAGACATTAACTCGTGACTGTGTGTGTCCGGGCATTTTATTACCTGGCTTTTTCAACACAGTCCATGGCCAGTGCTATTCTTCGGTCATAAAGAATTCTTTCCCCACATAGCACAAAATCTACCGTCACTGAGCCTTTCTACATGCTATCCTGCTTGCATGTATTATTCTCTAGAACAGTTTTCCATATACTTGTCATGTTATAGGAAAGAAAGATACACACCCCCCATCTTTATTTGTCCTGTTAAAAACTACTGAGTACATGCCTGTGATTCCACACTGGAAAGAGACATAAGAAAAATAAGCTATCAGTAACTCAACAGCTTTTCTCAATACATAGTGACCTCAGAATTTTCTTTACTCTCTGCTCTGTTTGTTTTTCCAGCTTAAATTTTTGCTGTCATATTCTTTTCATGAACTCATTTAAAGACACTTCTCTTATGCTTGACTATTAAGGCTTGCTATATCCTACCATATTATGCTGTTGTGAGATTATTTTATTTATTTTCTACTTTTGTACTTATTTCAATCATGCATCAATGAATTATAATCTTGTAGAAAACAAACAATTTTAGACAAATTAACTACAGGAACATTAAGTAAATATTTCTTATGTAAAATAGCAAGTATATGCAAGATATAATATGAAAAAAGAATGAAAAACAAAAAAACCATGTTACTTAAACATATATTTAAAATATTAAGTAAATATAGACAAAGTCAAGAAAAAATGGGATAAGAACATCAGTGTGTGTACATGGAACTCATGAAGCAAGAGCAAGACATTGTTCAATAAAATGTTTTTCCCACAGTTAAATAAAGATCAGAGGTTATCTTGTTTGTGCCATGTGATCCTCTAGATGTGTGGGCATTGTGGCAACAATGTTAATGATACCTCTTTTCCAAATACAACACATGATTATCATTTTAGAATAAAACTTAGCAAACCTGAGAGATGCTCAGTGATTCTGAACACTGTCATTTCTTCCATTGGACCCAGGTTCACAATGTGTCTTACAACCATCTATAGCTTTAGTCTTTTGGTCTCTGATACTCTATAATGGCCTCCCCTGGCAAGGCTTTCATGTGGTTCACACACAGAAATTTAGGCTCATAAATACTCAAATACATTAAATAAAATATCGTTTAAAAATCAGGGCAGAGGGGTCTTCTATGAGACTGTTTCTTTAACCAAGGACCATGTATGGATATAACCTAGAACCCCTGCTAGGATGTAGCTCATGGTAGCTCAGTAACCAAGTGGGTTCCCTTCTGAGGGGAACAAAGACTATTTCTTACATGAACTCAATGGCTGGCTCTTTCACCCCACCCCCAACTGGAGGAGCAGCCTTGCTAGGCCACAGAGGAGGACATTGCAGCCAGTCCTGAAGAGACTTGATAAGCTAAGGTCAGATGGAAGGGGAGGAGGACCTTCCCTATCAGTGGACTTGGAAAGGGGCAGGAAGGAGGTAAGAGAGAGAGGGTGGGATTGGGAAGGAATGAGGGAGGGGCTACGACTGGGATACAAAGTAAATAACCTGTGATTAATATAAAAAATAAAAATTATAAAAAAATAAAAAAATCTCAAAAAATGTAAAAAAAATCTGTTTATGCAAAAAAATTAAATGGCATAAATATGATTACATTTTACATTTGTGCATTTTTTCTGGCTTTCAGAAACATTTCATGTTTAAGTTCAATCTAATATTTTTTAATGAATGTGTTATTTAACCGAAGGATATTGAACAGTTGATGACTTTACAGATAACATATTTAAATCCTAATATCTTCTTAATAACTTTATAAAAAACTCAGATGGCAAAATGCAAAAAAGTTGAAGGCCCTTCCGATGTGCTTAAAATTGTCTGGTATTTGTCACACTTAGCCAGTGTTAGCTGCCATGTAACTTCTGTTTTAGACATGATGACATCCCTTCCACAGATTTGTCTTACTAAGAATTCTATGGTATAATTAGAACAGAAATAGGCCACAAAGTATGACAAAAATTACACTGATTATATATTTTTGATCCAGTATGTATAAATCATACTTTCTCAAAGAGCACAATAAAAAGAAAATACATAAAATTCATAAACACAGAAATGTGAAGAGATCTGAAAAATATCTAAGGTACTCTATAGCCATGTTCTTAATGAGTCTTGGAGGAGTTGAAAAGATATATGCAAAGGTACCAGTTTTAGAACACAGGGCTTAGATGTCAGTACACTGCTACAAGAAAACCCCGTGAAATTTAGGATTAAATATTTAAAGACAAAGAGCATGAAATATATCCTTGGAAAAATATCATGATTCATTCCAAGGGCAAAGGTGTTGAGAGCTCAAGCAATGTCTAATTAAGAGAGATAATAGTCTTGAAGGAAATCAAAGATTTAAGTTTACATTGATAAACTTATTATTTACAAAAGCAGAAGATTACCTTAACAATCATACAATGATATTCAGTAGTGAAATATGACTTGGGCTAAGAATAAGGCACAATATGCTCAATTCAATCAAATAATGGAAAGGAAATCCAATGAATGGATTATTTGCTTTCTTTCAAATGCTGATTACTATAAAATATAGTTTAACTAAGTATATATGATAGTACTAATAAAATATATTATGTAGCAAGTATGCATATTTGTTTATATAATAGTATTATTTATATACTTTTGATGGGCATGTTACCTACATGAGATAAACAAAATATATATTTCAGGGATTGGACCATGAATAGGACAGAAATTAGTGAGGTACTGAGTTAAAATTCCATGAATATTTGCAAAGTAATCTTTATATCTTTTTTGGTATGAGGAGTGTAATCCTTTATGTCATTGATATAATCAACATTATTAAGGAATACAGAATCCCAGTAGCTCAGGCTCTAAGATCAACAATCAATAAATGGGGCCTCATGAAATTTAAAAGCTTCTGTAAAGCAAAGGACATTGTCATCAAAATGACAAATTACAGACTTGGAAAGAATCTTCACCAGCCCTATATCTGACAGATGGCTAATATCCAGAATATATAAAGAACTCAAGAAGTTAAACACCAATAAATCAAGTAATCCAATTTAAAAATGAACACAAAACTAAACAGAAATTTCTCAATAGAGGAATATCAAATGGCAGAAAAACACTTAAAGAAATGCACAACGCCCTTAGTCATCAGGGAAATACCAACCAAAACGACCCTGAGATTTCACCTCACATCCATCAGAATGACTAAGATCAAAAACTCAAGTGACAATAGATGCTGGAACAGATGTTGCTGGTGAGAATGTAAGCTGGTACAACCACTTTGGAAATCAATCTGGCACTTTCACAGAAAACTAGGATTAGCGCTTCCTCAAGATCTAACTATACCACTCTTAGGCATGGATCCAAAATATGCTCAAGTATACAACAAGGAAATTAGTTCAACCATATTCATAGCAGCTTTATTTGTAATAGCCAGAATCTGGAAACAACCCAGATGTCCCTCAACTGAGGAATGGATACTTAAATGGTGGTGCATTTACACAATGGTATACTACTCAGAAATTAAAAACAAGGAAATCATGAAATTTACAGGCAAATGGTGGGAACTAGGAAAGATAATCCTGAGTGAGGTTACCCAGAAGCAGGAAGACACACCTGGTATAAATAGATATTAGTCCTATAATATAGGATACACATACTAAAATCTATACAGCAAAGCAAGAAGGAAGACCCTGGGTAAGATGATCTGTCGTCTTTCAGAAAGGCAAACAGGATGGAGATTGGATGAGGGAGAAAACAGAACAGAACAGGAGCCTACCACAGACACCAGAAAGCAAATGGGATAGACATCTGAAGCAGGAGAAAACAAGGAAGAGGACAGGAGCCACAACAGAGGGCGTCTGAAAGAATCTACCCAGCAGGGTATCGAAGCCGATGAAGAGGCTCATAGCCAAACTTTGGGCATAGTTCAGGGAATCTTATGAAAGAAGGGAGAGATAGAAAGACCTGGAGGGGACAGGAGCTCCACAAGGAGAGCAACAGAACCAAAAATTCTGGGCTCTGGGGTCTTTGAAAAGACCTATACTACAACCAAAGACCATGCATGGAGATAACTTAGACCCCTTGTAGGTGTAGCCCTTGGAAGCTCAGCCTCCAAGTTGGTTCCCTAGTAATGGAACCAACAGAACAGGAGCTGTCTCTTACATGAACTTAGTGGCTGGCTGGGTGATCAATTCCCCCTGGGGGGAGTGCAGCTGTATCAGGCCACAGAGGAAGACAATGATGAGAGCTGATAGGATAGGGTCAGATGGAACAGAAGGAGGACCTCCCATATCAGTTGACTGGGGAATGGGCATGGAAGGAGAAGAGGGAGCAGAGGATTTAGGGACTACAATTGGGATACAAAGTTAATAAATTGTAATAATAAAAAGTAATGCAGTATTTAGCACTTTTTAAATATTTGTCTTCTGTTTTTTTATATAAAATCTCTGTGAGGCTGATAATTATAACCTTATTCATGTTATTGTTTAGGAATAGATGCAGAGAGGAGCTAAGCATAAGTAAGAATAGATGCACCCACTTGTATTTTCTTTTGAATCTGAGAGTCACTAACTGCTTCAATTTCCTGCCTTGATTTTCCCACCATATGGGCTTTAACCTGAATTGTGAGCCAACTAAACCTATTTTCTTTTAAAGTTTTATTTTTTGTTGTTGTTTGAATTACATCAACAAAAATGAAACTAGGATGCTAAGCTTAAGTTTCATTCTATGTAATACAATCAATAAATGACAATTTATTGATATAAAGGTACTCTATGGGTATTCATCAAGGGCATCACTGCTTTGACTCCAAACCATTACAAGTTGAATTATATTTAATCCCCTTAAGCAGACTGAAACATGAAAAGATACTTTACTTTGCAAATGTAAATAAGAAAACAGTAATATGAATTACTCTTTCTAATCAATTTCTAACTTGAATATTATATTTATAAATTTGAGAAAATCCACTCTTTTTAGATGTTTCGGTTATCATGGAAGCTATTGTTAATTTAGGAGTTCTAAACTATGGTACATTTGCCCACTGATCTCCTCTACAATATTTCTTATATATCAAAGTCAAGGTTCAAAGTGTTTTATTCCTTTGTAAAGGTGTGCTTGTTCTGAAAAATGTGTGATAAATGCATAGTGGATATGCTTACACTGGTGATGAATGCTTACACCGAAATGATGGAATTACATCCTAATGTGCAAAATGAGAGCACAGAGTATATAATAATTGTCTCATGTACATCCATGATTTGATTTGATGCATAACAACAAACTATGAAAAGTCACTAAAACAGGAGATGTCAGATAGTAGAATATAATCAAGATGATTGTAGTTCTTTGTATTGGGTTGGGACCTCCAGAACCTTTTCCCATGCAGTTTAGCATGTTTGTTGGTGGCTTCTTTGATCAGTTCAGATACAGAAGGTCCTGTGGATGAGAATTAACAGGTATAACTTCTGATGTTACTAGGAGACATAGTCTCATAGCAAACTCCCTGATTCTTTGGCTTTTACAATCTTTCTTCCCCTCTTCCACAATGTTCCCTGAGCCTCACATGTGGGAGTGTTTTGCAGTTATATCCATTGGGACAGGGCTCTATGCTGTATGGTTTGGTTGGTTATGGTTGGTTCAGATTTTTTTTTTGTACTGTTCTCCATCTGTTGCAAAGATAAGTTCCTCAATGAGTCATGAAGTCTACTCTTAGTAGTGGTCTTAGAACAAATGTTTACAGATTGTTGGTTGGGTATATCCTGGCTTAGTGAGTTGATGGTTTTAGATTCTCTTCCAATAATATGATTTCACTAACACCAATTATTAGCTAGGGTTCCAGCATCGGACATAATTTCCCTCGTGTTGATCATGCCTTTAGTCCAACAAAACAGCAGTTGGCTACTGCCAAGTTATCATTGCCACTATAATACCAGTAAGTTTATTCTGTCATGCTGGTCATTGATGTGGATTATAGGTTTCATAGCTGGGTAGGACTGTTGGTGCCTCCCTCCACTGGAAATTTCCATGACAACTTCTGGTACCATGAATGTTAGTCTTCAAGGAGTGAGCATACAGGTCAGTTCCAATTCTGAAATTTGTTTGTTTGTGTTTTGTTGTTGTTTGGTTGGTTTCTGTTGTGCTTCTTTACGATTGATAATAGATTCTTTTCTCATACACTGCATTCATACCATAGTTTCTTCTCCCTCCACTACTCCTAGCTCTCTCCAACCTCCCTTCTTCCCAGGATCCACTCTCTCTATTTCCTCTTCAGAAAAGAGCAGGTCTCCAAAAGATGACACCCAGACAGGACAAAACAGGATATATATATAACAAGACAATATGTATGTATATATACAACATGCCTTCCCAGGCCAAGTCCACCAACAAATATGTACTCTACTTTCCGTTCCCAGGGAGATCCATGTATTTGCCCCAGCTTCAAGCCCTAGTTATTTATCCTTTCTAGGTCTGTGGATTACAGTGTGATTATCTTTTACTTAACAGCTACTTAACAGTTTTACTTAACAGTTACTTTATAAGTAACTACATATCATGTTTTTATTATGACCCTGGGTTTTCTTGCTCTGGATGAATATTTTTTCTAGTTCTGTCTACAGATTTTCTTAATGTCATTTTTTTTCTAATAGTTTAATAATATTCATTGTGTACATCTACCACATTTTAAAAAATTCATTCTTCTGTTAAGGGACATCTGGGTTGCTTCCATTTTCTAACTATTATGAATAAAGTTACTATGAACATAGTTGAGCAAGTGTCAATGGGTAGAATGGGATGTCTTTGGGGAATATGCCCAAGAATTTCTAGCTGAGTCTTGAGATAGATTCATCCCCAAAGTTCTGAGATATTGCTCTTGATTTCCATAGAAGCTGTACAAGTTTACACTCCTACCAACAAATGAAGAGTGTCCTCCTTACCCTACATCCTCAACAGCATGAGCTATTACTAGTGTTACTGATCTTAGTATCGTAGCCATATTGACAAGTGTAAGATTGAATCTCAAAGTAGGTTTGGCTTGCATTTTTCTGATGATTAAGGACATTGAACATTTCTTTAAGTGTTTCTCAGCCATTTGAGATTCCACTATTGAAAAATCTGTTTATAATTTATGTCCCAATTTTAATTGGATTGTTTGGTTTGTTGATATATAGTTTCTTAAATTCTTCAATATATTTTTGATATTAGCCTTCTATCTGTGTGAAGTTGATGATCTTTTTCCCATTCGGTAGGCTGCTGTTTTGTCCTATTGATGATGTCTTCTGCTTTCAGAAGCTTTTCATTTCATTGATTTTGTTGTTCTTGTTTTTTGTTTGTTGTTGTTCTTGTTTTGATTTGTTTTCTAGTCACGTTTGGTTCTACCCTAGATCTCTGTGATAACCAGTCTCTAGTTCTTTGTCATCTAAGCAATGTCAAGCATGGGCTCACTCTAGCAGCATGAGCCTTAGGTTAAGCCAAACATTGTTTGTTTACTAGCACCTACTCTATACCCCAGAACATTTTGGAGGCATAAACATTTGTAGGTGGAGGGGTTTGTGGTTAGATTGGTATCCAGATTTCTCTTTCCATACTGCAGAGTACATTTTGTCCAAACAAAGAGACTAGAACACAAGGGTGAAGGCTCCAAACCTGCACCAGCTGTCTGTACCTCTCTGCCTTCAATGAGCTGAGTGGAAGTTGTCCTCACCAATGCACTCTGGCTGTCATTTTTCAGAGAGTAACCTTATGTCCTAGTTCAGCATGGGTTGTTTAAGCAGCTCCATGGGATCTCTTCATTCAATAACTCAAATGAATGTAACCTAGATGTACTACTTAAAGCCTTGTCTGGCTATAAAGGATAGTCAGTTCAGACTCTGTATCCTCTGTTATTAGGAATCTTCATTATAGTGACCTTCAGAGGTTTCAGGAAACTTCTACTGCATAGGTTTCTATACCACACTCAAATAGTGTTATTCATGGATATATTTACTTTTTGACTATTTAGTTTTTAGTATTTTCAACTTAAATAATTAGGTCTCAATACAAAAACAAAACAAAGAAGTCAGTCTACAAAATACACTTTAGAGAAAATGTAGTATGAATGAAGGACAAATCTTTTTTAGTACATAGCTTTACAATATGTTATGGCACTGTTAACAATTCTACTAAATTCCAAAATCCATGATAATTGCTCAAAGCTTTATATTGGAAAACAGCATAAAGTGTAAGTAAAATAAATGTTTACTTACTGAATTTGTCATTATTTTTCTCATGTTATTTGGCCATGATTTAGAAAGAGAACATGAAGTAGAAATGATGAGCAGCAACTTAGAACTTTGCTATACAAAGTAGTTATACTACTTATACTGTGATTTCAAGAGCAACCTTCTTAACAGGGTTAATTAAAAAATGGAATGAAGTGAAATATTGTCATTATATGTCCTTGATAAGATTTAAGTGATTTAAGATATTTCTTGGGGAAAAAAATAACACTATAGGCATGACTGATATTTTCCAGTGAAATGAGCAAATTAAATAAATTTTAAACATAGCTTTCACATTTTGAGGAGATAATTAATTCAAAACAGATTGATGCCACAGACCCATATGAACATCCAAATTTCAAAATCAAATTGCTTTAGTTTTTACAGACAATGGTAAAAAGATAAAAATATTTTGAAAAGTTATATATATATATATGTATATAATATGTACTCATATGTATATATGTATGTATTAAAGACCAAAAAAAGCAACTGAGTAGTGGTTCCATTTCAGTTTCTGTTATTTCTTTAGTTGAGCATTCATGCAATTAAAGCTTAGGGAACTCCCTTACTCAGATAGCCTTGCAGATGGGTTCTGCATGTGAACTACCTTCCTCTTATATATTGGTATGACATTTTGAATATAGAAAGAAGTAAATAAGGCTCTTTCACTTGTTCATACTGTTAAAATATTTGAAGTGCTCCGTTTTCTTTAGATGTGGTCTAGCTATTTGTTTTGAAGCATATAGAGGTACTCCCACTGGCACAACAAAAGCCAAATATGTTTTATTGGATTTTAGTTTTGTTTGGTGCACAAGAGAAAATGTATGGTGGTACTGCGAATCCTGCATCAAAGATCTTTGGACAGGCGGTTAGAGGTTCTACAACAGACCTAATGTAGTTGGTTTGCTAAATAAATTTGTTCTGTTCTTGACATTGGAAAAAGAAGCTTTATTTTGCAGAAGGCCTAGTTAAAGCAGTCATAGCTCATCAAAGAGCACAGAATAAGTAACTGTGTACATTCAGTTATAGAGCAGTATCTATATCAATCTTTTCTACCATAAGGCTCAGGTAACATCTCTCAGGCAGAGGCAGAAATAGCATATGTGGCAAGATGAGGATGTGTGCTTTGAATGTAAAGAGTTGACCATATTTTGAGTATACAAGCAACTGTAATTAGACTTCAGTGGATGAAAGAAAGAAAGAAAGAAAGAAAGAAAGAAAGAAAGAAAGAAAGAAGTCAACAAACAAACAAACAAAAAGACAAAGAAACAAAAGCAAAGAAAGAAACAAAGAATAGAAATTTGGAAAGGAGATTTGTTAAAAAGTAACTAGAGAAAGTTGGAGGGGGCAGATATATTATTATACATTGTAAGCAAGTATAATTTTTACAAAACAAAATTTAAGTATTTTTTGATATTGAGATAATAGTCACATGCTTACTGTGCACATTGTTCTTCATAGAATCATGTTATATGTTCCTTTCATCAGAGACCATGTATTTCCAGCTTTGAGATTTTCATGATACAAAGCATATGGTTGTATCTGTTGACTTTCTGATTAGAAATACTTCATTTATGTTAAGTTTAATTTACTCTTGATTATTTATTTCTCCAGTACTTATTATAAAAAGGTAAGCAGCTATTCCCTTGATCTCAATTTAAAAGATATTTTTCAGAGAGGAAAATAGACAAAAAAAATAACAGAAAATAACTGTAGAAAACAAAAGAAAATCAAGCAAACCAACAAATAACTGCAAAAACCGTGATATTCAGATAATAGCTTCTACTTTTTAAAGAGTCCTGGACACAACATTATCACATTTCTCTTTTATTTGTACAGACTTCAACCAAGATAAGCAGTTATATTTAATGACATGTGTATTTACTGGTTTATCTTTTTTATTAGATTACAAACTCTTATAAAAATTGGAACTATGTCTTTCACTATATTTGACAGCACTGAAGAGCAATTTTAATATTATCATAGTAAGGTGGAAGTGGAAATTTTAAGATTTTCTGGATAATAATAATTAATAATAAGTGTGTGTATTTTTGATGGCATCTGTATCATGCATACTATTCCACTCCATAAAGCTATTCCTTGTTGTCATATTGACTAGATCCAGAAACTTAAGTGACAGTTGATCAAGGTCAACAATGTGGACTTTGTGGACTTTGGAGACAATGCATAATTTATTTTGTGCTGTAAAGTTAGAATTTACTGTAAAGTAAATAATGCCAAGGAGATGTTATGGTTTAGAAATGTCCAAAGTATTCTAGCCAAAGCTTTGTTTCTTAGTTTAAATTGCTCTAAGGGAACAATGCCCAAGTTATGCTAGGGAAAATGATTTTCAAGCTTTAACACTCCTTGTACAAAATTTCTTCAGCTGCTTCTAAGGAGATTTTCTGTTTCTATACAAGAACTTCTGAAAGCATTTAAAACAATGTTGTCAGTATGACTCTCCAGAAAAAGAAATATTCATGAGAGTTGGGCAAACTCCCTAAACAAAGATTTGATTTAACTTAGGATTGTGTTTGAAGCATCAATTGAATCCCCATCCCAGGAAGTCATGTTTCACTGAATGTGTAAATCACAGCTGTAAGACAAGCCAGATATAAGAGCCTGAAAAAAAATATGATTTAAGATGTACAAACAATATAAAAGGAAAATAACTCAGGAAGCAAGTTTCTGGTTCATCATAGATACTGTTTCTTTAATCTTGTTAAAATCGCATCATAATACATATGTTACATGACTTAGAGACATTTCCTGTACTTCAAGGACAAATGATTGGCATGAAATCTAGATGAACTGTACATACTATACTCCCAGAATGCCAGACACAGGCATTCCTGTGAGTTTGGGCCAACCTGTACTACACAGATAGCTTCAGGCCAATCAAGTCTACATAATGGGACTCTGTCTCTTAAAAAAAAAATCTCAACAGCCTGGCAAAAGTGTGAGCATACCAAACACAGTTCTTCTCCAAAAAAAGCTAAATTAGAAATACCCCTGAATTTGAATCCTTAGATTATAACAAAGTTTAGAAGATGCTTAAAACTCATCACACTATAGTTATATACTGAATATATATGGAGATGCTGAGCCATATGTTTAATTTAGTTATTTGGCTATGGACTCTTTTATGCAGAGTTTCACTTTATCTCTACAAGGAAACAACCTATTTTGATAAACAACCATAAACACTGTCATTAACCACTGACTTCGGCCATATCTCTTAGCCTCCCTGTGCAAATAAGACCTACTTTAGTATTTTTATTGCTCTAAAGAACACTTTATGAAGTTTTTTTTTTTCAAATATAGGTATATTCTTCTGAAAAATATATGTCTCACAATGAGGTTCACAAATTTCACTTTGACATTTGTTCAGCTGTGTTCATAGGAGGTTTATCTGTACTAGCCAGAGTCTGGAAACAACCTAGATATCTCTCAACTGAAGAATGGGTCCAAAAATTGTGGTACATTTACACAATGGAATACTTCTTAGCTATTAAAAACAAAGAAATGATGAAATTTGCAGGCAAATGGATGGAACTAGAAAAATTCATCCTGAGTGATGTATTTCAGAAGCAGAAAGACAAACATGATATATTCACTTAGAAGTGGATATTAGCCATATACTATAGGATAAACATACTAAAATCTATAGACCTAGAGAAGCTAAACAACAAGGAAGACCCTAAGGAAGATGCTTAATTCTTATTCAAAAGAGGAAACAAGATAAACACCAGAAGCCATAGAAGAGAGGAAAGAGAAGGGGAGCCTACCACAGTTCTCCTCTAAAAGACTCCAACAAGCAGGGAATCGAAGCAGATGAAGAGACTCACAGACAAACTTTGGACAGAGTCCAGGGAGTATTATGGAAGAAGGTGGAGATAAAATGACCTCAATGGGACAGGAGCCCCACAAAGAGACCAACAAAGAAAAAAAATCCTGGCAAAAATGGGACTACAGAGAATGATGCATCAATGAAACACAATTCATAAGGAGGACCAAGTCCTCCTGCTCAGATGTATTCCATAGACATTTCAATCTCCATATGGGTCTAGTAAGGGGAGAACAGACAGTCTCTGACATGAACTCGGTTGCTTGTTCATTCTCACATCTCTCTGGTTAGGTGACCTAGCCAGCCCATGAGGAAGAGGATCCAGCCAGTCCTGATGGGATCTGATAGGGTAGGGTCAGACATAATGGGAAGAGAACTTCCCCTAATCAGTGGACTAGGAGAAAGAAATAGGGGAGTAAGAGGGAGGGAGGGAGAGGCTGGGAGAAGATGAGGGAGGTGCCTATAACCAGGATACTAAGTGAATAAATTATGAATAATAATAATTATTAAGTGGAAATAAAAAGTGAATAAATTGTAATAAATAAATATATAAGTAAAATTAAATTTTAAAATAATAATTATAATATCAATAATAATAAGTAAAAAGAAATGTACAGCATATGATTTACTCTCACTAACAATAAAAAAAAATCAAATTTTCATTTTTGCAGGTTATTGCAAAAAAATATTCATAAGGGGTAGGTTAAATTTTTAGTCATTAAAATTCAAATTGGCTATTATGGGAAATAAATAAAGGAAATATGATTCATTGGTTATATAGTCTATATGGAAATGCTAGAATCATATTCAGTTACATAAATATGTGTATATGAGTATAAATGACAATTTACGTTAATCAAACGTAAGTTGCATAACTCAAATGTTAAACAATTATTTCATTATTTTCTTGTAAATGAACTTTTGTAGGCAAATACAACCATTAGGAATTTATGAAAATGACCCTACCATTTCCAGATTTTCTTCAACATCCATAGTTCCTAACATCTGACTTTTACAATATTTATAGCCACTATTTGGAAACTGTTAATGAGGTATGTGGAAATGGGGCTTGTTAGAGATATCTCATTTAAGATTGGAAACTCCACAGTTACTCATATTCTACACATTGTCCAGCTGGTATTCTCACTATTAATTGTCATTTGTTTACAACATGGAGCATCTTTGATGAGGATTGATAGAAATACTAATACATGGTTAAGAGACAAGTATTGTGAAAGTAGTTTCATACTATGTCAATTTACATTAATATTTATAATGATTTCAATGATGGAGATGATGATAAATTCTCCCCAGGGGTGTGTGATTTCCCTAGTCACAAGTTCTTAGCCAGATTTACAGTAAAAGACCTACACTATAGCAACGCATTCAAGATTCCAGTATAGATGAGAGAGGGAAGTGCAAAGATGCACCCTAAAAGGAGAAACTTCGACAAGAGGGAATCACAGAAATCCACCCTCGGAGAATAAACGTGGGCAGTTGAAGGCTACTGGAGTAGCTGGAGCTAGTTTGCTTCAAATAAGTGGTTATTGTTATATGTCAACAGATGTCCCTATGCTCATGCATATAAGGACAACACTGTCTACGTAGACCAGTTTGCCCACAAAAATCACAGAGGTCCCTCCACATGTCCCTGATTGCAAAGTAATGGGATTAGAGGCATGCATCATCAAAACTCTCAAACACACACTTTTCTGATAAAGTTAAGGCAAGGTGTCCAAGTGGCAAGATGAAGGGAAGTGACTCAGGCATTGCTTCCTACTTTTGACCTTCTTATTGTCTTTCAGAATCATCTAATTTCTGTGCTCTTGGGTATTTAAGACTGAACATCAAGTTTGACTGATGGTAACAAAGAAAAGCAAATCTCAGTTGAAGGGCTTTGCTGTACTTAGTGCTCTATTAAAAATATAGTCGATAAATTACTGGTTTATTTCTAAATTTGTGATTATTAGTTTTCTCTATATAGAAAATTGAACCTATCATAATAATTACAACACACATACATATTTATGTGGTTTTCATACATATTTTAATATTACCTACCATCTGGTAGTGAGTTATTAATAAATGTATGCAGCATTACCTACTTTTAGTAAGAATAGTCATAAGAAAATATTTAAAGCAAAAAAAGAGAGAACAGCATTAACAGAATATACATTTGTACATAGTTAAAAATAAAAATTTTCTATAAAAAAACATTGATGTAAGAGTGTGTCCTCATTAGCCATTCCTCACCTAGAAATAAGTTTGTATTTAGCACAAAAATAAACCAAGCATTTGAGACAGTCAGTACTAGTGTAGGTTACCTGAAGTTCTACTAGAATCTATTTTAAAAATCTCCCTGACATAAATCTTGAATAAGAAGACCTTCACAAAGAGATTCAGTGCGTCTCCACATCAGTTGGTCGAGTTACTAAAGTATACTACAAGAATTCTATACTGACAAATATTACCATTAGAAAATGAACTAGTAATTATAAAGATAATGAAAAGTAGATAGCTTCATATCAAAGATAGAGAAACGTCTATAAATGGAGGAATAATGGCTGTATTTATTGAGCTATAAACTTATAGAATCCTTACTCAGACTGGCAGATTTCCCATTATATCTTTAATAAAGGCTCTGGAAGCACTTATCCTACAGGCTTAATACAGGTCCTTTTAAAACTCATACTTAGATAACAATGGATCTTGCTTTTTAGATTTCAAATATCTAGGAGCAATGATACAACTTCTGATTCAAAATGGTACAAAGGGAAAATAGCAAATGACTGTGTTTATACAATGGTCCAAGATCACAATTATTAAAAAAAAATTCCTAGTCAGACTCTAACAACAATTTTCTTTAGTTATTAAAACAGAATACAACATCCTTCATAATAGCCACAAATAATATAAAATACCTTGTTGTAATTCTAACCAAGGAAGTAAAAGACTGAATAAAACTTCAAGTCTCTGAAGAAAGAAATTGAAGAAGATATCAGAAGATGGAAAGATATCCCATCTCATGGATCAGTAGGATTAACATAGTGAAAATGGCTATCCTACCAAAAGCAATCTACCAATTCAATGCAATTCCCATCAAAACACCAAAACAAATTTTTAAAGACATTGGAAGAACAATTCTCAGTTTGATACAGAAAAAAAAAAAAAAAAAAAAAAAAAAAAAAAAAAAAAAACAAAAAAAAAAATGTTGAAAATATGTATTTAAAAAAAAAAAACGAGAACATGTAATATATTTCTATACAATAAAAGAGTTTCTGGAGGTATTTCCATTTCTGATCTCAAGTTGTACTATAGAGCAACCGTAAGGAAAGTGGCATGGTACTGGCATAGAAACAGACTGGTGGATCAATGGAGTCAAACTGAAGAAATAGAAATAAACCCCCACACCTATAGAAACTTAATTTATGACAAAGAAGTCAAAACCATACAATGGAAAAAAGACATCTTCAACAAATGGTGCTAGTCTAACTGAATGTCTACATGTAGAAAAATGCAAATAGATCAATATTTATCACCCTGCACAAAGTTAAAGTCCAAGTGGATCAAAAACATCAACATAAAACCAGACACACTAAATATGTTAGAAGAAAAATTGGGAAGAGCCTTGAACTCATTGGCACAGGAGAAAACTTTTTGAACAGAACACCAACAGCACACGATATAAGATGCTCAATCTTCACCCAGAAAAGCAAACTGATGGACATTAGAAGAAGGAGAAAACAGGGAACAGGTCAGGAGCTTATCACAGAGGGCCTTTGAAAGACTCTTCCCAGCAGGGTATCAAAACATATGCTGAGATTCATAGCCAAACTTTAGGCAGAGTGCAGGGAATCTTATGAAAGAAGGGGGAGATAGTAAGACCTGGAGGAAACAGGAGCTCCACAGGATAGCAACAGAACCAAAAAATCTGGGCACAGAGGTCTTTTCTGAGACTGATACTCCAAACAAGGACTATGCATGGAAAAAATTAGAATCCTTGCACAGAAGTAGCCCATGACAGTTCAGTGTCCAAGAGGGCTCCCCAGTAATAGGAACAGGGACTGCCTCTAACATGAACTCAGTGGCTGGCTCTTTTATCACCTTCACCTGAGGCAGTAGCAGCCTTACCAGTCCACAGAGGAAGACAATGAAGCCAGTCCTAATGAGACCTGATAGAATAGGGTCAGATGGAAGGGGAGGAGGATATACCCTATCACTGGACTAGGGCAAGGGCATAGGAGAGGAAAAGAGAGGAAAGGTAGGATTGGGAGTTGATAGGAAAGGGGCCTACATCAGGGATGCAAAGTGAATGAACTGTAATTCCTAAAAATAAAATATTTTTTTTAAAAGATCAACAATCAAAAAATGGAAGCAAATGAAACTGAAAAGCTTCTATAAAACAAAGGACACTGTCATCATAACAAAATGACAGCCTACAGGTTGAGTTAAGAATTTCTCCAAACCTACATCTGACAGAGGGCTAATATCCAGAATATATAAAGAACTAAAGAAGGTAAACACCAACAAACCAAGTAATGCAATTTAAAAATGTGAAATAGAGCTATAAAAAGAGAATTCTCAACAGAAGAATATTGAATGGCAGAGAAACACTTAAAGAAATGATCAAGTCCCTTGTTTGGGAAATGAAAATCAAAATGAGCCGGAGATTTCACCTCACACCCTTTGGAATAGCTAAGATCAAAAACTCAAGGGATGATGCATGCTGGAGAGGTTGTGGAGAAAGGGAAACCCTCCTCCACTGCTGGTGGGAATGTAATCTTGTAGAGCCACTTTGGAAATCAATCTGGCACTTTTTTGGAAAATTAGGAAAGAGTGATACCTCAAGATCCAGCTACATCTCTCCTAGGCATGTACCCAAAAAATGTCCCACTATTCAAAAAGACATTTGCTCAACTTTGTTCTGAACAACTTTATTTGTAATAGTCAGAATCTGGAAACAACCTAGGTGTCCCTCAGCAGAGGAATAGATATGGAAAGTGTGGTACATTTACAAAATTGAATAATATTCTGCAGTTAAAATCAAGTAAATCACGATTTCTGTATCCATTCTTCAGTTGAGGGGCATCTGGGCTGTTTTCAGCATCTGGCTATTACAAATAACGCTGATACAAATATGGTTGAGCAAATGTCCTTATTGTGTACTTGAGCCTCTTTTGGATATATGCCTAGCAGTGGTATGGCTGGATCTTGAGGAAGCGCTATTCCTAGTTGTCTGAGTAAGCTCCAGATTGATTTCTAGAGTGGTTGTACAAGTTTACATTCCCACCAGGAGTAGAGGAGGGTTCCCCTTTCTCCACAACCTCTCCAGCATGTGTTGTCACTTGAGTTTTTCATCTTGGCCATTCTGATGGGTGTAAGGTGAAATCTTAGGGTCGTTTTGATTTGCATTTCCCGAATGGCTAATGGCGCAGAGCATTTCTTTAAGTGTTTTTCTGCCATTTGAAATTCCTCTATCTAGAATTCTCTGTTTAGCTCTGTTTCCCATTTTTCAATTGGATTACTTGGTTTGTTGCTTTTCACCGTTTTTAGTTCTTTATATATACTGGATATTAGCCCTCTGTCAGATAAAGGGTTGGTGAAGATTCTTTCCCAATCGGTAGGCAGTCATTTTGTTTTGATGATGGTGTCCTTTGCTCTACAGAAACTTACACAATGGAATATTACTCAGCAATGAAAAACAAGGAAATCATGAAATTTGCAGGTAAATGGTGGGAACTGGAAAGGATCATCCTGAGTGAGCCGTCCCAGAAGCAGAAAGACACACACTGCATATACTCACTCATATAGACATATAATATAGGATAAACCTAATAAATCTGTACATCTAAAGAAACTAATCAAGAGGAAGGACTCTGACTAAAATGCTCAATCCCCATCCCGAAAGGCAAAGAGGTTGGACATCAGAAGAAGAAAACGGGAAAACAGGAACCTGCCACAGAGGGCCTCTGAAAGACTCTGCTCTTCTGACTATCAAAGCAGTTGCTGAGACTTATAGCCAACTGTTGGGCAGAGTGCATGGAATCTTATGAAAGAAGTGGGAAAAAGTAAGATCTGGAGAGGACAGGAACTCGACAAGAAGAGCAACAGAACCAGAAAATTTGAACACAGGGGTCTTCCCAGAGACTCGTACTCCAACCAAGTACCATGCATGGAGATAACCTAGAACCCCTGCACAGATGTAGCCCATAGCAGTTCAACGTCCAAGTGTGTTCCATAGTAATGGGAAAAGGGACTGCCTCTGAGATAAAATGATTGGTCTGCTCTTTGATTACCTCCCCCTGAGGGGGGAGCAGCCTTACCAGGCCACAGAAGATGACAATGCAGCCACTCCTGATGTGATCTGATAGACTAAGATCAGAAGGAAGGAGAGGGGGACCTCCCCTATCAGTGGACTTTGGGAGGGGCATGCATGAAGAAGGGGAAGAGAAGGTGGGATTAGGAGGGTGGTGGGAAGGGTTTATGGGGGGATACAAAGTGAATAAAGTGTATTAAATAGATAAACAGATAGATAGATAGATAGATAGATAGATAGATAGATAGATAGATAGA